>NC_050444.1:7905611-8205611 GCF_903995425.1 Onychomys torridus
CCATGACTAACATCTTAAAAGGTGGTTTCTTATGCCTGGTACTGATGTTGTTGTTAGAGAACAAATGGTTGTTGTGGGAGCTTTACCAGACTAAGTGGGCTAACTTCATTTAAACTATGCATATATACATATACATATATACTTATATGTAACATACGTAATTTTAGGTCAATAAAATATGATTCTTTATGACTGTTTTAGACATCCTTGGTGTTATTCCCCCCGCCTTGCTCCTCCCTTGTATTGATCTTCCTCCCTCTCTTTCTTTAGTTAAAGCCCTCCTTGCTTTCCCGTGTTCCCCTTTATATCCTTTAGTTATCTTTACCTAGTGATATTAACCCCACACCCTCACACTTTGGCATAGTGTTTACTATTTTCAAGGGGCTTTCTAGTGTACTGTATTCCTTCTTCTGTGTTACTTCTTTATTCCTCTGAGTGCTAAGTCCTGATTTTCTATCTTCATTTTATAGATAGAGAAACCAGTGTAAAGAGAAGTAAACTCCTTTGTCCTGGCTGCAGATGATACAAAATGACAGGGGACTTAAACCCCATGGGATTGTTCTAGAACTCTGTTTTCTTACCTGCTGTACTACACTGTCACTGAAGATTTTTATTTAACGGAGAGCCAGTAGAGAGCCCCAATTCCTTCACTTTTGGTTTAATTCAATGACTGTATTTGCCCTTTGATGGTATGTATGTGAGTGCCTAAATATGATTGCTAGAGCTTGCATGAAACTGCTTACCTGTGATATTTGAAAATTAATACCTACAGCATTGCAAGGTCAGTGGCATTCATACAGACTACCACAGCCTGACACCCTGAGAGGGTGCTATATCTCAAAACAGGTCTGTGTATAGCCCTTTATAGCTGACTGCCTCATTTACAAAAATGCTTATGAACAAGTATGAAAGTGAATTTATCATACCTGTGATGAAGACTCATGTTTTATAAGCTTACTTCAATGCACCAAAAATACGCTTAAGTTAAAAATATAAGAGAAAGATAAATATATATATTTTTGCAAAGCAGATTTATCTGTATTAAAATGTCTTTATCAAAACAGCAATTATGTAAATAAAAGGATGCTAAGGTCGCAACAGGAAAATCAAAGTAAGTATCTGTTGTGATTTGTAATTTAGATGGATATTAGTCAGCTTGGATATTATACTTAACAAAGTAATCGGCTTTGTAATTTTCTAAGAATAGTTTCACTAGATAGAATCACAGAATAAAGGTCAGCTTGGACTCTTGGAGCTGTGATATGCGTTCAGTGCTCAGTGGCATCGTACTTTGGGGACTCATGAAAACTCTTTAACAAGGCGCTGGTTGTGGTTGTGGTTGTGGAACTGGCAGAGGATGTTATGCACTGATGAAAATGGAGCCCTGAAACTTTTCACCAGTTAAACCTGTTCTGTATTAATAGGTGATGTAGAATTTATTCTAGTTTGTTTTAGAAAATAGTGAGTTATCTGGCTAAAATTAAAACTAAGGAGCGTTAATTTGTTAAAAGTCAAAGCTTAATAGTTTGTTAATGAAGTATTTTATTACTGGAGCAAAACTAGATAATCTGACAAGATGGTGGGTGCAAATGTGTGCAGTTAGAGTAGTGAACACCACACTCAGTTTGTGTGTGAGAAGATGGTGGGTGCAAGTGTGTGTGTAGCTGGAAGTTTCCTATGTCCCACCCGGTCTGCAGCTGCTCAGTCCCAAGTAAACACACAGAGGCTTATATTAATTACCAACTGTATGGCCTATGGCTCAGGCTTCTTGCTAGCTAACTCTTATATTGTAACTCAGCCCATTTCTATTAATCTATGCATTGCCACGTGGCTTCCTGTTGTTACATGTTCTTTCACATCTTGTTTCTCCTGGCAGTGTCTCCTCATGACTCCACCCTTCTTCATCTCCATCTTTAGTTTGAATGTACTGCCTAACCTTATTCTGCCTCACCATTGGCCAACCAGCTTTATTTATCAACCAATGAGAGCAAAACATATTCACAGAATACAAAAAGAAATCCCACAGCATGTGTGCAGTTAGAATAGTGAATGCCACACTCAGGATGAGTGTGACAAGATGGTGGGTGCAGGTGGGTACAGTTAGGATAGTGAATGCCACACTCAGATTGAGTGTGACAACATGGTGGGTGCAGTTAGAATAGTGAATGCCACACTCAGGATGTGTGAGTCTGTAGCCTGTGATGTGACATCTGAGCCCATGTTCAAGCCATGTGATAAGTCATTGGAAATCGGGATGCCAAGGTAAGAGTCCTATCCCCCACAGCATCACCAGTCTTTCTTATTACTGTATCTTTTCCCAAAATATTAACTGACATGATGGTACCCAGGAGAGTCATGCTCACCCCACCAACTCTGGGGTCCATGCTACCATCAGGTAGCATGCAGCTGGCCCATAAACCCTTTTGTCTCTGTGAGTAAAAGCTAAATCCGCCATGCAGTGCCCTGCACGACTTGGAGTGGTAGGACTAAAGGTGTGTGCCATCACTGTGTGTCCTCTATGTCTAATCTAGTGGCTGTTCTGTTCTCTGACCCCAGATAAGTTTTATTAGGGTACACAATATATTTGGGGACACAATATATCACCACAGGAAAGGAAGCCGGAGTCCTTTTCCAGGGGCATTCCATAGCATTGGTCACCTAAGAACCTCTCAGAGGCCTTTCCAGTACCACTGCCTTGGTCATTGGATTTCAACATATGTATTTTAGGAGAAACATAAATAATCAGATACTATCAGAGAAATTTGTCTTCTTTCAACTAAGACTATTTTAACATAAGGAATTAAATGTGATATTCACTGAGCAGATCAGCTATAATTGCATTTCTATATTTTATGTAATTAAATTAGAAGAACAAGCCTGGCCTGATGACTCTGATATATAATCTAAGCTTGTAGGAAGCTGAGGCATGAGGATAGCGAATTCAAGGCCACCTGGTGTTATATAATGAAACATTGTTTTAACTTAATTAATAACTTAATAGAAGTTGTCAAAACAAATTCTTTTCTAGATATTAGTGTGAAACTACAGAACTATAAAGTCATCATAATTCATTTAGAAATACTTTGTTTAACTTGGCTCATTCTGAAAAGTGCCCATTTTACAGTTGAGGATGATGAGATACAGAGTTTTTAAGTGACATCCAGGCATTAATCATCAAAAATGAATGTCTAAGTCCTGGTTACACAAACTGTGTTTTTTTCTGAGTGTACAATGTATATCAGGAGTTCTCATTACAGTACAGTCTCCCATAAATTACCCTGAAATGACTAGAAAGCCTTTGACCACACCTGTGTACTCTATTTATATTGATGCTTGCTTGCTCACTTAGAGTAGGTATCCAAAGAAGGAAAACCCTTGTCTAGGTCTCACCCAGAAGTGGAAGCAGTCTAGTCTTTTTCTTCTTTTTTTGTGGTGCTGCAGAGTATGGAACAAGGTCCTGTGCTAGGCAGCTGTTCTTTTGTTGAGCTGGAGCCCACCCCCACCCCAGGAGTATTAGTGTCAGCATGCACTACCTTCTCACACTAATTTTTTAGTGGCTAAGTTTAAATATTCATGTCTATTCTACTGTCCATATACTTTAATAGTGGCTGTAGGGTCATGATCTATTGGGGCTGTCATGGTTAACTGTAAGGGTTTCGTTTTACAGACATTGGATAGTTTTACTACATACTATCTATATGTAGACTTTTAAGGACTTGAATTTAGAAGTCAGGAAACTTAGCTATGTAACAGGTTTCTAGAGCTGGTGTCTCCATCAGTAATATTCATGAACTTTCAAACAGAAGATAAATCAGATAGAAGAGTTATGTAGAGAAAATAATGGTGATGGTAAGAATGTTTCCAATTAGGGCTGAACCTAATTAAGCAGAATTATGGAAAACCATTGGGTTTCTTTTCTATGCAAACACTGGAGACAGGGGAAGAAGAATGAAAGCCTTTTCAGTTTTTCAGAGCAGTGACAGTGTGCTGCAGAATTTCAGCTTATTCCATCTGCCTGCAAACTCACTCAAGGAGTCAAACCTGGCTGGCTGAGGGAAAGGAAAATGTTACACACCTGAAGCTATATGCTCTGTGTTTAGGGAGGATGTGATAATGGGTGCTGTGAGATGTCTTTTTGTATACTGTGAATATGTGTTGCTCTGATTGATTGATAAATAAAGCTGCATTGGACTATGGCAAGGCAGCTTAGAGGCAGGTGGGAAATCCAAGCAGATATATGGAGAGGCGGGTGAGACGCCAGCTGCTGCCAAAGGAGCAGCAAGATGCCAGCAGCCTGGTAATGACACAGCCATGTGGCAACTTACAGATTGATAGAAATGGGTTAAGTTATAGGAGCTAGCTAGCAAGAAGCCTGCCATAGGCCATACAATTGGTAATTAATATTAAGCCTCTGAATGATTATTTTATAAGTTTCTGAGGGACTGTGGCCAAGATTAGAGAAATCTTCTGGCTACAGTTGGCACCCAACATGAGGCTCCAGTTTCCACCTAAAACCTGAGAGAACTTAATAAGAGATTCTAAAAAGGAGTCCAAACCAGCTACCTACTTCATGTTTATGCGGGCTACAGTACAAAAGATGCCATGGTACAGAGATGTTATAGCAATCAGGCTTGAGTGCAGAATGGCAGATTCCTGCCATGGTACACAGAGGTGTCTCCAAGTCATGCAGGACACTGCATGGTGGATTTAGCTTTTATTCACAGAGACAAAAAAGGGTTTATAGGCCAGCTGCATGCTACCTGATGGCAGCATGGACCTCAGAATTGGCGGGGTAAGCATGACTCTCCTGGGTACCTCCACCATGTTGGAAAGCTGAGGTGGGCAGAGTTAGCAGCCAGGGCTGCCGCTTCAATCTCAGCCATGCTGCAGTTTACAATGATCAGAATAGAATAATAGGTAAACATAAGACAGATTCAGAGGGAATAAACCTTCAAATGATTTACATTATGTGTAAAAAATATACATAGGCTTGGAAGAGAGAGGAAAAAGAGGATAGACTTATATAAAGAAATAGATAATTTTAAAAATAAAATCTTTAAAGAGTCAGTAAAAGTAATATAAAAAATAAGCCACATAAAGATGGTAATCACACAGAGAGTCTGGACTATATTGTCTTTGGGATATTTAACTGCAGAAAGATATATGATTATAAAAGCTGCTGAGTTAAACATATATAAATTAAAGTTATCTTGACTTCAAAATTTGTGTCTAAGGATACATTGCTTTAGAAAAGAGGTTCTGTTTTGTTTCCACAGAAGATGAGAACCTGTGGATTGCTTTCAGGCTAATATGATTTGATCAGACAAGATCCCCTGAAAGGTCTCCAATGACACCATAACCCAGATGATTCCACATCCAAAATTAGCTTCAAAGCAACTGACTTAGATGATCCATCCTCACAGACTACTACAGCCAAGATTTAACTGTAATTCTTAATTTTCTCAAGATCCCCATAAAATTACTAGCGCTCCCGATCAGTAGGAAGTGGTATGAACAGCTACTCCCAAATAGTGTTTATAAATGTTTATTTTTATTTAAAGGGGTTGATTGTAAATGCAATCTCTCTCTCTCTCTTCTCTTCTCTTTTCTTCTCTTCTCTTATCTTTGGTTTTTCGAGACAGGGTTTGTCTGTGTAGCTTTGTGCTTTTCCTGGAACTCACTCTGTAACCCAGGGTAGCCCAGGCTGGCCTCGAACTCACAGAGATCCGCCTGCCTCTGCCTCACAAGTGCTGGGATTAAAGGTGTGCACCACCACCACCTGGCTTAGTTCCTTTTTAAAAGTATTTTTTTTTTCTTTTCATAATAGATTTGGTAATCTACCTTTTGTCATTTTTATATCTTCCCCTTTTTCTTTTTAGAGTAGATTCAATCATCTACCCATTTATCCTATTATTTCTTCATCTTTTTTCTCAGAGTAGATTCAATGATCTACCTTATATCTATATTCTCTTTTTTCTTTTTCTTTCTTTTTTAAACAAAACCTCTGAATTTAATCTCCATGTTCAGCTTTTTCCCTGGCCATTAACAATTAACAATTTGTAACCAACCATTGTAAACAATGACAATATCCAAAACTCATTAAATGACCAAAAACCCCATCCCACCTCTTGAGAAAGTGGGCGTCATTTTCTTAAAATTACTTCCATCCTTAGAGGATCCTGAAAAGAAAATTTTTGGGTTAATTGTCAAGTCCTGTATCATTTATCCAGTCTCTGCATAATAGGAAACTGCAGGGCTTGTTTCAAGTCCTTGTGCAAGTAGTCTGTCAGGCTGGATCATCTCAGCTAGTCATCTCAAAATTGTCCTGAGTAGTTTGTAGTCCAGAGTTGATCTTTCCGTGGTGTTAATCAGCTTAATGGCTTTTCCATAGTCCATGTGGAATCATTGTTGTGGGATCCTATCATCTCTTTGAAGATTTCAAAGTCACTGTTAGGTGTGGTCATGGTTCCCTGCAGACTTTTTTTTTCTTTTTTCTTTTCTTTTTTTTTTTTTTTTTCCACCTCCTCTGTGGTTTGGAGCAATCACAGTCTGATAAATGTCTGTCTCTCAGAACCATGAACATTCATCTCTAGAAGAGAAAATCTTCACAGCAATTTCTCCCCACCATTTGTCTTGCCAAACTTTTCTAAACTGACCTTTGCCAATGCCTTCTTGTAACACAATGGCCCTGGCAATTCTTCTCTGAACAAGCAGTAGTAAACCCTTTGTCCCAGGTATCAGCGTCACTGCAGTCACCAACACGATGAGAAGCAGCTGCTAACTTGGAGCAGCAGCTGCTGCCTCCATGGTCCCACTGCCACCGTTTGTAGCTAGTCCCCAGCCAGCCTTAGTTTCTCCTTAGCAAGCCTCCTAGACCCGCCTCAAACTCAGGATCCTCCTGCCTCTGCCATCTTCAGTAAATCCAACCAGTGTGCCACCACAACTGGCTGAGTGTAGCTTGGGTCTGAGTTGGGGCCCGGAAGGCTACAGGCAAGAGGCTTTTTCATGAATTCGTACCGCGAACGTTGGGCACCAGATGTAGCAGGAATCTTAAAAGTTCTTATTAATAAAATCAAACTCAGCCAGGTATTGGGGTGAATGCTGAATGATCAGAGAAACAGAACAAGCTACAGCTACTTCACTTTGCCAATTCCTCAGCTGGTCTTGTTTCCTCAGACTGGAAGCTTCTGAGTCCTCATCCGAATGGGTCTCAGCTGAACTGTGCTGCTCCAAAGCCTAAAAGTTTAACCAGCCAAATGCTTAACTAGCTTCTGGTCTTCACGCCTTATATACCTTTCTGCTTTCTACCATCACTCCCTTGGGTTAAAGGCATGAGTCACCATGCTTGGCTGTATCCTTGAACACATCGATTTCTGCCTCTGGAATGCTAGGATTAAAGGCGTGTGCTACCACTGCCTATCCTCTATGTTAAATATTGTGGTTGTTCTGTCTCTGATCCCAGATAAGTTTATTAGGGTGCACAATATTTCAGGGAACACAAAACCACCACAGAAATGTTTTACATTGCTATGGCTTTTGGTTTATTGATACAAATTTGAAGGTAATTTTGTTATATTGTATATATATATTTCTACTATTGTTTCAGGTATTATGTTTATGTAACTGATTTAAAGTTATAATGGATGATTAAATACAGATTAATGATTAGTCATTTATGATAAACTTATAGTCATGTTAGTTAAGTTTTTATGTATACAAAGGTATATTTCAATTAGGTAGTAGTCTTCAAATACTTCAAAGACCTACAGAAAATGGCATTTAAAATGTTTTAAGAACTTAGATTTTTCTAGACAGTAAGACACATCTTTTGGCAGCACCAGTTACTTCAAAGAGGATGATGGGCATCAAAGAAACTCATTATGGAGTTTGCTTTCTTTGTAGCAAAAGTTAGCCACTGGGCAGAAAAGTGCCCTTGTCTGACTACTTGACAAAATGTTGTATAGACTGGACATGCAGGACCCATGGAAGAATGACTACTAAATTTTGCCAAAACAGAGCAAGATGGTTCTTCAGGTTCCTGCTTCACAGAGGAGACAGCTAGACATTCTACAGGACACAGGGAAAATTGACTGAGAGACTGTAGACCTATAGGCTGAAGATGGATGTCCCAACATTGCAGAGGAAGTTTGGGTGACTGTCCAGGCAGTCAGGTATCTTTGTTATTTCCAGAATTTTGGAAGTTGCTTACAAAGCATTTCCTGTTTACTTAGATAATATTACATCCTTTTGGGGTTTTGATGTAGTTGAAGACTAGATAATTACAGTTCTAATTATAATTTTCCTTGGTTATGATAAAAGATAAATTAGGTATGAAACTTTAGAGTCACAAATATAGGATAGGTGATAGAATATTTTCTTTAATTTTGCCAAATACAAATAGACTAGATATTATAACTGTAATTCTTGCTTGATAACTGTTCATAGTAATCCCTGTTTAACCATTATTTTTTTATGCAGCTTCCTGGGGGCCACAGGAACAACCTGTGGTTCTCTAATATACAGCTGTTGACCAGAGGCTCTCTGTTCATCAGACTGCAACTATGTTTTCTTGGTGTGTGTATGTCTTTCTGTGTCTCACTGTGTCTGTCTCTCTCTGTGTCTGTCTTTGTCTCTGTCTCTCTCGTGGTAATAGAGGAATCCTATTTTCATACATTTTTGTTTTGGTGAATAACTAATTATAGAACACGAAGGGCTTTGTGACCTTGTGGGTACATATAATGAATAATGAGATTTTGGAATTTGAAAAACTAGCTTCCTTTTGTAGGAGTTGGTATGCTTGGTGACCAGTTTGAGAATGAAAAGAAAAATGTGATGTCAAAGTAAGACTTAATTTAAACATTGACTTCTGTTTTTAATCTTCCTACTCCTTAGAACAGTTGCTGGCATGAAAGCTTCATGGATTCTCAGTCCCTGATTTCTGTGAGCTGTGGAAAATTGGGAGTAGGAAGCCTTAAACTGCTTCTGACACTACGCTGCTTATATGCAGTTCAGCATTATGAAAACTCAGTCAGCAGTGCTGTCCAGCCTATGGTACTTTGCAGTGTTTTTTATCTAATTAGGCCCCTCCAAAAGTATCTGCAAACATTGTTTTAGGAAAATCACCTGCTCACATAATGAGGATGAAAACAGGAGGCTCAAGTGTTACTCAAGGGAAGGTGTTGTGAGGCTGTTGGTGGGTGCTAGTTATCTGTTATTGCAAAAGAATTGCCATTGTCTTCACCACTGTGGTGCTTGGAAGTGCAGATCCCACTTATCGATCTGCTTCACCCCAAGCAGTGTTTCCCATCATGGGGGAAGAGATGGCCTCAAACTTAAAAAGTAATGTAAGATTTATCATTTTACTTATTTCCAAATACGTAGTTTCTGGTATGCTTGATTGTTGTGTAGCATGAGGCCTGCCTTAGCCTGTGTGTGTCTGGCACAGGCCACTACACCTAGCTCATGCCTCTGCTTCTTAGTTTTACATGTGTTCATTGGACACATGTCTGTTCTAACCATAAATAATTGGGCTTGATGACTGTATGTTGTCAGTTTTTGCATTGGCATCCACCGTGGCTGTGGCTGTGGTCGATGTGTCCAGAAGCTCTGCTTTGC
The DNA here is from genome assembly GCF_903995425.1 of Onychomys torridus. Taxonomy (NCBI): domain Eukaryota; kingdom Metazoa; phylum Chordata; class Mammalia; order Rodentia; family Cricetidae; genus Onychomys; species Onychomys torridus. Next base: position 7,915,227 of record NC_050444.1, read on the forward strand.
ATCCTTGATGTTGTCTAGCACCTAGTAGATGCTGAGCGACTGATGACTGATGTTTCTTTTGAGAATAACTTTCAGTAGTAACTTAGAAAGCAGTTTGTGTAAAGAGCCCTCTCTTGGCCTCCAAAATAGATGTTGAATAACACTTGGGTAGGCCAGGTATCCTGCACACCCTTCATCCCAGCACTTGAGAAGCAAACACAGGCTAAGTTCTATGACATCAAAGCTAGTCAGGTCTACATGAGAGACCCAGGACAGCCAGTGCTGCATAGAAACTTAGACTTTAAAAGAAGAAAAAAAAAAAAAAAAGAGTCATAATGAGGAAATTTCTCACTAGAAATAAAATCATTTCGAAAATAATAGGTATTGGGGGCTGGAGACATCACTCAGTGGTTAATATAGCCAGCACCTATATCACAGCTCACAACCCATACACAGCTCCTGTTCTTCTGGAGAAGATTCAACACCCTCTTCCAACTTCCCTGGGCTCCAGGCACGCATGCACGCACACACGCGTACACACACACACACACACACACACACACAGAGAGAGAGAGAGAGAGAGAGAGAGAGAGAGAGAGAGAGAGGCAAACACTCATGAACATAAAATAAAATAGACAAATCTAAAAAAATTAGGTATTAAGTTTTTTTTTCAGTCCCAACAAGAACAGTGTATGACAAATACTATGTGTATGTGTGTCTCTGTGTAAGTGTGAATCTCTGTCTGTGTCTGTGTGTTTTCTAGAACTCTGGCCCTTACCAGTTACCATTTAATTACTCTTCTATTGAACACAAGTATAATCATTTCTCACTTCTAGGTCAGGAACAAAAAGTTTACATTTATTTATTTATTTATTCATTCATTTATTTATTTAATATTCATGTCCAGAATGCTTGTGTATCATACTGTGTTTCTAAGGAGTTGGTTTGGTTTTCATATGACTTTCTGTTTGGGGAACTTTGGAGATTAGTGACAAGATAGCATTATCTTTGCATAGCTATACAAAATTTCATGGTATTCAGAATGTTGCATTGGAGATATGCGGCATAATTATAACCAATTTAAAATTATCAGTTGTCTTTCATGTCATCCACCTGCAGTAGGTAGAAATGAACTTTTGGAAAGCTAGTTATCAAGAAACATGTAGTTGGATACTTGAGTACACAAATGTTAGAAATATTGGATGTTTTTGTTAAACTCAAAATTATGGATGGAATTTGTATGGATGGAAGAACAGATGGATAGATGGACAAGTGGATGGGTAAAGGAAGATAAACACTTTGTAATTAACCTCTTAGAACTGTTGCATGAAGAATCGTGACTTGTATGACTACATTGGGTCTTAAATATCACAAAATACTGATAGGGATTGCTTGTTTCAGTCCAAATAGGCTTCTGTCTCTTTTAAAGGCTGTGCTTGTTAGAGAACAATGGCTGGCTTTTCTGTGTTATGTAATATCTGCCACCAAGTAGACACAGAACAACTATGTCTAAATTGAAAGAACAGTAATTTCACTTATAAAAATATTTGTATTTTATTAGTTAATATTTATTTAAAGAAAAGTAATGGACAAAACATTCTCTACCACTGACTTTCTTATAATAAGTTCTATCATTTTTGTTTCTGTCATTGATAATAGCATTAACAAAATATCAAAAGGGTTGATTCCTGTTTGAGCACTTGAGAAAAATGGCTTTTCCATTATTGTCTTTCAAACTATCCCTATAAAATCATAGGTCATCAGACAAAAGCCATTACCCCAATACAGAGCTGTGTGCTGTGCCTCCTGAGATCTCACAGTTTTGTGGGAAGGATAGATGTCTTCTTCATGGGCACTTACACTTTTCTCTTCTGCCATTGGTTGAGTGCTCAGGTTTGTGGGGACAGTGTTTCCAGTACATTGGGGATGGTGTTATTTCTTTGTGAATATAGGGAAGCACATTGGTTCTCTACTGCTCTTTACTTCAAAACTCCACAATCTCTGAGAAACCAGAACACACCACAGGCCAGCTAGGTCTTGTGCTGCTGGTGTTGCACATTTTCTCAGGGGAGGCCTTGGTAAAGGATCTGTCTAAGCTCAGGTTTTTGACGGGGCTCTGGGAACTGTTTTCAGTTTCTATGGGTAACTACTTGCAGGTCTGTCAAGTGGGCCTTCTCAGGAGCACTACAGCCAGCACCAGATCGCTTGTCCATTCCTCCTCAGAGACCATATTTCTGTGGTTTCTTGTATGTGACCAACCAGAGAAAACTGTTTTAAAGGGCTTGTAATATTATCCTGGGGCTGTCTGTCTCCTTGTCTGCCAGTTGGCTCGCAACTCAACTCTTGGTAGTTACTGTCTCAGGATTTTTTTTACAGGGTATGCACACGAGACTGGGAAATTGTAGTGTCACTTGAGAATTCTCCAGAAAGTTCAGGTAAGCTGCTTGGGAATTGTCAAACTGACTTCAGTGCTCAAATTTCCATACTTCACTTGCTCTAAGAAGGTTGTCCTTGGGTAATTCGGCATCATGCCATCTGCTTCTGAGATGGCAATGGTGAAGTAGGTAGTCACGTGGCCTGGTGATGCAGGCTAGTGACACAGTCAGCAGATGTGTGAGGCTACTGGTAGTACAACACATCAGACTGTTTAGCAGTTACCTTTTGAAACTATATATTAAGTATTTGATAAAGGTACCTGTAGGAGTAGACCCTAATGACGTAAAGCATAATATACCCTGAGCCCAGAGTATTAAAGCAGAGGTGATTGCAATTTAGAGATCAGCCTGGGAAAGTTAACAAGACCTTGTCTCTAAATTAAAATGGTCAAAGATTATTTTAAAGGTCTGAAATATGGTTTGGTGTTAAGAGAAATTGCCTAGCATGTGGGAGCCCCTAGTTTTCATCCTCAGAACTGTCAAGGAAAGCGCATATGCCAGCAACAGTCATTGTTCATCAAGAATAGTGCCCATGCCATCACTGTCTGTATAGTACTTTCTTCTGACTGGCAGTATACCATAATCACGCCATTACACTGTGCTACCACATTACTATGACTGTAGGGGTTCTAGGTGTTGGGTCCCATGTTGAGTTGTGTGATCACCATAGACTGAACCATCATAACTATAAGACTTTAAACACATTAGAGGCTACTTTTCATATGCATTCTTTCTTCCTAAACTCACTATGTTTCTAGGGGAGAGAAAAGTAGCCCTTCCTGGATATGTCATTATTGTTAGTTAATAGGACTGAGGGATGATTTTCATTCATTGATCTGTATATTTTAGTCTGTTGCCCCTGGGTTACTAGTGGCCAGATGAGGCTGGGAGTCTATCATGCAGCCATGCAGTTAACATTGAACACAAACTAGCCCATGTAAAAGGGTTTGCCTGGGTTTGTTGTCAACAGGCAGGACCCACCCCAGGGAGAACAGTGCACTTGATAAGATGGGCTATAGGGAACTTGTGTGAGTTGGTGATCTAAGATAGACTTGCCAAACACTGATTGGTGTGGGACCTAATAATGGTAAGTGAGAAAAAGCCCAAAGTAGAAAACAGTCCGGAATTTAGAAATAGGTGTGCTCGAATCACTGGCAAGGGCAATTTAGAATGTTTTGTAATGACAGTGTTGTTAGTAGTGCTAATAAAAAGACAATAATTATATACATAGTAAGAAAAGACCTGGCTGCTATCTAGAGATACTGCTTATATGGGTAGACTTAGAGTCACATGTGAGAGAACACCAGGTACCAGAGGGGATTTTAGGGTACATTGTCAGGCAACTGTGAGTGAATTCATTCTGGAGCTTCTTGTGGGTTCATGGGTATTGCTTTATATATATATATAAAATCTCAAAGAAGTTGTCAGCCAGAGATGTGAGGGTCCATAGATGCCAAATGTATATTTTTTACAAGGAGCTGTATTTCACATTTCTGGCATTTGGCCTCACTTTTACCTCTTTCAGAAAAGCAGCTTTGTTTTAAATGAGGTGACCGATAGCTCTCTGATGCCCTTTACCTTAGTGATAAACTGTATGCGACTTCTGTCACCCAGGCCTCTCCATTGCAGTCACACACTTAATCACCTCCTTGTGATTTTCTTCAAATTTGTATCCAAAGGACGTTTGAATTTTATTTCCTGTTCTTTCCACTATTTAAGTAATTTTTAAATTAAAAAAACTACAGCAGGAATTATCTTAAGCCCAAGAACCCAAGAGTAGAGACATCTGTTTTTATGTAAGAGTAAAATGCTGGCTTTCAAACATTCAGTATAAACTTCTCACCACAAAGTTGACTAAAATGTTCCATGTTCACAGTGGAGCTTGAAGTGAAAATAAAACTATTTTTCTGTTGCCATGGGAAGGCCAACATTTAATGTCATCTTTTGTACTAAGCAAAGTTCAATGACAATAGAAAGTGGGCACAGAAATCCCACCATCCAGAAGAATGAGAAAGGTTAGGTCCCAAAGCTGTGTGGAAAAGATTGCCTAGTGCACAACATACACCCAGTCCGTCCATATTTATTGATAACTGGCTCTGCCAAGTACTGCTCTGAAGGCCAGGTCTGTAGCAGGAAGAAAGAGACAGAGTTTCATCTTCTTGAGACATTTGTGTAAGTGAGACAAAGCTGAGAACATGAAGAGAAAATATATAAAAAGTTTGGAATTTCTAATGATAATGACAAAGCAAGTTTGGGATAGATGTGTATATTGTTTTGTACGGTGGGTGGCATTCTAAAGAGAGTGGTGGACAAAGTTCCAACAGGTCCTTGCTTCAGGTAATTGGGCCAGTTCAGTGTGGTGTATATGTGTATGTCAGGTGCTGTTCCTTGTATGAAGATTATGTTTTAATTATTTTTTCCTATGCTTGTGGGCATGCCTCCCTTTGTGCCATTTGGGAAAGACATGCCCTGTTTTTCCTCTGCTCCCTTATTACTTTGTGTATTCTTCAAAGCATGATATTTTCAGTGCTTTCCTGAGGTTTAGTGAACAGGGCTTGTAAGTGATAGATCTGAATTGTTTTTCTTTTCAATGTGCACTAGGCCTGTTGAACGTCGGTGCCAGGCAGATGAGCCATCCTCTTGCAAGTGGAATCATATGCAGGATATGCACTGTCTCCAGCTGCGATCCATGTTAGCACCTGTTCACATGCTTTGTGTGGGAAAAGATGCACACTATGAATCTCCTTATGCATGGCAAAAAATTAGCAACGGCCAGAAACTTCCTGCATCTAATATACATTTGAAGACAAACAGTTGCTCAGTTATGTTTTGCTTTTTTTTTTTTTCCTCTGAAGTTTCAGTTTCAATATGTTCCCAAGGCTGAATTCAACATAATATCTCTTCTAGATTAGTGCTTGGCAAGCTAGGGCCTTTGGGACAAATTCAGTCTTGTGTTATACAGGTAAAATTTTATTGACATGCACATATGACCATTTATTTAGGCCTTGAATGGGACTGTTTTCATACTCCAATGACCTAAAAAAATATTTACTGTGTCATTGTTGATGAAAAGTGTTCCAACCCTTGACCCATAATATACAACTTTTAAAAAACTAAACTGCCATAGTTATAAAATAATTTTAAACTTCCCTAGATGAATTCTTAGTAGAAGACAGTAGATGATTTAAAAGAATACTTCATTGTTACTTGGATTTCTAATACTATTTCAATTTCTGCAGTTTTTAAAAATTTAAATAAGGTAGAGAAACCCTTAGACAAAGATGTCAGGTCAGATTTAGGAAACACTGATATTTTGTTGGGTCTGATGGAGCAGGTCTGTGATCTCACCTACTGGGAAGGTGGATACAGGAGACTTGCAAGCCAAGGGCAGCCTCGGCAACTTAATGGAACTTTGCCTCAAGTAAGATGTAAAAGTGGGTTGGGGATATAGTTTAGGGGTGGAGTGCTTGACGAGTCTTGTATATGGCCCTAGGTTGACTAACCAGTACCTCAGAAAAGTTCATAAAGTTAAATTTCAGTTCATAGAACTTGATAACATTTAAAACTAAAATCCTCATGAGGGTGTATTTCATTTATGCGCTGAAGCCTCCTGTATGAATTGTCCAATGTGCCATGTATATGTCCTAAAGTGAAGGTTTGGTTTGCTTTGACTGAAATCATATGATTGCTTATGTTTCTCTGCTTTCTCTGTCTCTCTCTGTCTCTGTCTCTCTGTCTCTGTCTCTGTCTCTCTCTCTCTGTGTCTGTGTGTGTGTGTGTGTGTGTGTATGTATGTTGTGCGTACATGTTTTATGTTTACATCTGTGGAGATCACCACATTTCTTCCTATAAACTATATTAGTTTTTTGACCACTGTAGTTTTGAACTGATATGATCCTTTGTTGTCAAGTCATGTTCCAATGTGATCATGTAAGATCCCCTCTCACCTGGCCCCTTTTCATCCCATCCCCACTGTCACTGTCACACAGGCTGGATCCCAGACAGAGTGACCTGTCACACCTCTCTTTAGCCCTGCACTTTAGGACTAAGGTTGAACACAAGGCTCAGGACAAAGAAGCTTGGACTTTTAGTGGAAATAGGCTACTTGCCTTTCCTGCCTATGGCTGGCAGAAGAGGGTGACAGACAGATCTCGGTCAGTGCTTTGAAACTAATTACTACTTGATTTATGTACACCGATGCTAAAAGCAAATCACTACCATGACAACACTTAGCTGGAGTTCCTCATGCCCTGTGACTGTGGGTGGCCTACAGGGCTCTACTCTAAGCTTTAGACCCTGGGATAGTGAACACATAGGTCCTTTGGGTATCGCTTTTCCACTACAACCTGAAATACAAGCTGTTAGCATGAATAAACAAATGGGGAGGGCATTGATAAGAGGACCTAGAGACCTGCAGGACATTTGAATGCATGCATGCTCACATGCTCAGACACGTATGTAGGGCATATTTGAGAGCTGAGTGCAAAGTTATTTGCAAGGCTACTTTTTTCTTGGATATTGAGACATTTAGACCAGTTTACTTTCTTAGCTTAAAACTTTTGTCCTGGTGAGTTCTTGCTGTCAGCTTGATGCAACCTAGTCATGTGGGGAGAGGGAATCTCAATTGAAAAATTGCTTTGATCATATTGCCTGTGGTCATGTCTGTGAACGACTGACTGTTTTGATTTTAGCCCACTGTGGGCAGCATCATCCCTTAGACAGGTGGGCCTGAGCTGTATAAGAAAGCTGGTTAACATGCACACCAAAGAGCTAGCCTGTGAGCAACAGCATTCTGCTGGTTTCTGCTTTACTTCCTGCTTGAGCTCCTGCCCTGACTTCCCTCATCTGTTACTCAAAGTATATAGCCAGAGAAGCCCTTTCCTTCCCTAAGTTGCTTGTGGTCAGTTTTATCATAAGCTAACCACAAACAACAGAAAGGCCAATTGGAACAACTTTTTTTCTACTTTTCAATTTTAATTTTGTCCCTTTTATTATTGCCAACCTTTAGAAATCAAATCTCTACCCAAATATTTAAAATCATGATTCTCCATCCACAGGTTCCCCACTCCATACCTAGTCACTTTCTTAGAAGACCCCCAGGAAACCAGCAACTCAGAACAGTGGCTTACTGATTCAAAGGCACTTCTCCAGGCTCTACTGTCAGCATGCCCCCATTTCACCACTTACCTCTGGTGGCCTGGACGGGGTTAGTGACCCATCAATTTTCTCCATCACATGGAAACAGAAGTATCTGTCTTGTGAGGTGGTTGCCAGAACAAATGATTGATGCTATCCAGCATCCCAGGACCAGCTTGAGGCAAAGACTCACCTGGAGCTGGGGCAGCTATCTCCTCCTTCATTCAGGGATGTGAACTCTGTAATGCTCTGGATGTCCTGAATAGTGTTAGTGGAAATGCTCTACCCACAGGGATGATATTTTGTCACTGCTTTAGAACTTTTGTTTTTGAATGCACAAACAAGCAAATTCCATACCTATAGAGCCCAACTCCAAGTTGTTCTCTCTTGAAACTACAAAATAATTATTATGACATCAATTTTATTTAAAAAGAAATTGGGTCAGCTTTGTTTGTTTGTTTTAGAGGATTTGGGGGGGGGGGCTGGACCTTGCTGTGTACCAGTTTGCTCTCAACTTATTATAGCTATACAGTTTGTAGGTTCTGATAAATACATGCACCCCAATAGAGGAATAGGATACTGTTGTGTGAACCTATTCTTGGGGGAAAAATATCTGCTTACCCCAAATAGGGAACTGATGACACCAAGAACTAATGCCACCAAAGTCCAACTTGGCAAACCAGTGAATTTTATTAGGATTACTTATAGGAATATTGTTGAGGAGTTACTTCTATAAGGAACAGAAATGACTCAAAGATAGCTATTCCACCAAAGCCCATCCCAGCATGGGTGATAGCTCACAGAAACTGGAAATCTGGAGCATACTGTCCACCCTGAAGTCAACTTAACAGGTTGGAGAGTTGTTCTTTCCAGGTAGCTCAGTTGGTCTGAGCGTCTTCCACATATCTTGACTGGCCTCTGCTGCTTTTAGGCAGTTCAGCAGATCTCAGAGTATCTCCTTCAGTAGTCCTTACTGTTATGTATTCCTGGGGAGAGAGAAGCCTAGTTAATCTCATCAGTTTCAGGGACTTCCTGAAGCTGTTTTGTAGCGTTTATTTCCTGAGCTTAAGGAGCTCCTTACAGTTTGGATTATTTCACCTCCTCTCAGAACACCTGCACATCTAACCTTCCTGTAAACACTCTGTCTTAAGGAGCTTCCCTCCATGATGAATGGTTTAATCTTGAAGGAAATTGCTGCAGAACAGACATCTGCAGCTTCTCAGCAAATTTTCCTCTCTTGCTTCTTTTCAGTTGAACAAGAAGCTATGATTTCCTCTATAGCACTTTGCTTTTTTCTATTCTCATGTGGTCTTCATTTATCATGGTCTGTTATTCCTTGTTCTCCCTCTCTGTTCTTGATACAGCTGGGATCTCCTGATCCCCTAAGCTCTCTTTCCCTTGAACCTTGCCCTTCATTACTCCCACTCACGTCCAGGTTGTTTATGTAGATCTCATCCATTTCTCTGTCATTGGGCCATCCCTGTGTCTTTCTTAGGGTCTTGTTTTCTAGGTAGCCTCCCTGGAGTGTAGCAGTCTAGTCATCTTTGTTTTACATCTAGTATCCTCTTATGAGTGAGTACATACCATGTTTGTCCTTCTGAGTCTGGGTTACCTCACTCAGGATGATTTTTTTCTAGATCCATCCATTTGATGTCGTTGTTTTTCTCTGCTGAGTAGTACTCCATTGTGTATGTCCCCAGAAATCCACAATGATACCTCCACTATAGACTACTGGCAATGGTCGAGAGAAAGACTAGGTCGAACTGACCTAGTCTGGAGATTGGATGGCCAAACACCTTAACTGTCGTGCTGGAACTCTCATTCAATAACTGATGGAAGTGGATGCAGAGATCCTCGGCCAGGCCCCAGGTGGAGCTCCAGAAGTCCAATTGGCGAGAAAGAGGAGGGATTGTTAAGAGTGTGAATTGTTGAGACCAAGATTGGAAAGCGTAGGGACAAATAGCCAAAATAATGAAAACACATGAACTATGAACCAAAAGCTGAGGAGCCCCCAACTGGATCAGGCCCTCTGGATAAGTGAGACAATTGAATAGCTTGAACTGTTTGGGAGGCACCCAGGCAGTGGGACCCAGCAGTGGGACCCGGACCTGTCCTTAGTGCATGAGCTGGCTCTTTGGAACCTGGGGCTTACACAGGGACACTTTGCTCAGCCTGGAAGGAGGGAACTGGACCTGCCTGGACTGAATCTACCAGGTTGAGCTGAGTCCCCAAGGGAGTCTTTGCCCTGGAGGAGATGGGAATGGGGGGTGGGCTGGAGGGGGCGGGGGCGGGAGCGGGGAGGACAGGGGAACCCATGGCTGATATGTAAAATTAAGTTGAATTAAAAAAAGAAAAGAAGCTGTGATTTCTCTTTTCTGACAGTGTAAGTTGGTTGGATCTACCTTTCAATGCACAGATAAGAAAACACACAGCAAGCCATCACTGGGATGGTTCCTTTCATTCAGGATAGTGTCTTTCTATCTGATTCCTAGTCATTCCCCATTGACAGTCGTTTCCCACTGTGTGCACATCCACCATTTGTGTATCTCTGCTCCTACTAATGCTACTCTGATTGTTTTCGCTTGAGCACTGAAGAAAGCTACTGTAAATACTGCTGAATGAGTCTTTATGTGATATATGTTTTCATGTGTGTTGAGTAGTAACCATGAGGGCAGTTTTCAGGTTGGGCCTCTTTCAAGGGGCCATTTATGGTGTGAAGTAGGGATCAGAGTTTACTGTTGCTCTAAATGGCTATCCTGTTGTTCTCTTGCTGTGTATTAAAACTGCCTTTGAATTGTCTGAATGTGTCTTTCAGAATCAATTGTACATGTGCTGCTGCATTTCCAGATTATTGTCTTTTCTTCTTAGCACTACAGTGTTTGAATGATTGTGCCTTTATGTGGCAGCTTAGTTATTCTCCTCAGGTAGGAAGATCCTTTCTTAGCAATGTGAGCACCTATACCACCCATCTGGGCTACTCCTAATGGCTCACACTGCCACATGGCACTCATCACTAATGCATGATTCTGACATTGAATTTTGTGGGTGCAATGTGTGTTTTGCAGTTGGATGACTCCACTTTGTTCAGTTATCAACGATTTGGTGCATTGCATTCTGTTTCACTTGGATGTAGGTCAGAAAGTTGTATACTGAAAGTAGACGTGTGTGAAGGTATGAGTGAACACAGATCACAGAGCAGCCCACACTAGTACATCAAAGAGGAAGATATAGTAGATAAATTTATGGAATTTCTAGCTAGTTTAGGAATTCTGAAACCAACCAGTATTGTCAATGTTGTTTTAGTGTTGTTTTTCCTTGGTTACAAATGGAGATTTTTTTTTTTTCTTATAAAATACATCCTTCCAAAAGGTACAGAGTGTATGTACAACATATTTTTGGGGGAGCATAAATGATTTTGCAAAATGAACAAAGAGAAATTGTGTGTAATCACTGCTGAAAATAAGGACATTTTTAAGAAAATGACAATTGCAAAGCAAAATAAGACTTGCTTCTCTGTCCTTCCTTTCCAAGAAAGGAAGCCTGTGGGAACTGAGGCTCTGTGATGTCAGGTATCCAAGTCTAAGAACTGAAGCACTTATTCTCAAGAGCCAGACCACATTCCTCTGCCAGAGGAGCAAGGCCCTTAAGATCTCTTACCTTCCCTGGAGCAGTCAGAATCCACTCTGTTGGATCTGACCACTGCGGATGCAATGAAATGAACTAATGTTCCTGTTTAGATCTGCATTGCTCCCTAAAGGCACTTGCATTAAGGTTTAGGTCTTACTGTAATGCTGCTAGACAGTAGCTGAAGCCTAAAAGAGGCATAGTGGGAGATCTCAGGTCTTTGGCAGCATGCTGCAAAGGGAAGACTAGGATCCTAGCACTCCCTCTTCTCTGTGAGGTGAACAGTTCTCCAGTGCCTTGTACTCTGTCAAGGTGTCATGTGCTGCCATAAGACTAAAGCTGTAGGGACAGTCATAGACTGAAAACCCAAACCTGTGTGCTAAATTAATCTTCGCCCACTAAGTTAATTTATCTCTAAAAACTAACACAACCTGTAGCTAAAGTTTTTCCAGTCCTGTCTGGCCCACAGTCAGGACAAATCTCTCTTACCCACCAGTCCCACAGCTGCTCCGACCCAACCGATTAAACACACAGAGACTTATATTATTTATAAACTATATGGCCATGGAAAGCTTCTAGCTAGCTGTTCTTATATCTTAAATTAAGTCAGTTCTATTAATCTATAAGTTGCCACATGGCTCGTGGCTTACTGGTATCTTAACATCTTCTCATGGCGGCGGCTGGCAGTGTCTCTCTGCCTCATCCTTCCACTTCCCAGAATTCTCTTTTCTGCTTATCCCACTTATACTTCCCTGCCTGGCTACTGGCCAATCAGCATTTTATTTATCAACCAATCAGAGCAGCACATTCACAGCATAGAGAACATCCCACAGCAACAGCCAGTGTCCCTAACTTAATGTCCTCAGTATAGAGGACACCAGGTACCTTCTCTGCACAGTCACTCATGGACTTATAGCACATGGCTTCTATTTGTAATGACAGAAGTAAACTTGGGGTTCCTGCTTACCCATTTAGGGAAGATGTCCAAAGCCACAAAGATATCTCTGGTCTTTAACATGCGGTGTGTCATTAGGGTGTGCACGCACAGCTCTTGTCCGTGCTCTCTGCTCCCCCGAGTCACTTCTGTTGTTCTGTTAGATACCTGCCCACTTGCTCATTAAAGAATGTTTCTGGGCGTTAATTTGAAGCCTCTATATGATTAGTGCAGTGTCACTTCTGCAAGCTGGAGTCAGACTTTTTTCATAAAAACCATTCATCATATTCTTTTCCATGTAAAAGAAATGGAAAGCCTCCCCTCTGGGGGGGCCTGTCTGCAGTAGAATTAATGCAGCTCTCTGAATGGGGTGTTGCCTTGCAGACACCTGGAACAGTCATTTGAGAGGAATCTAATCAAATACATTAAATTCACTTGCAATCTCACTTTGAATAGAAGTAAAAGAGAAGCCCAAGAAAATTTAAAAGTTGATAATGTGTCCTTCAAGTCACTTCGTTTCAAGGCTAGTGTCACACATGAGAAAAGTAACACAGCAATAAAATTCATCTTTCCCATGTACTTACTCTGCCAGGTACTCTGTGCTTAGAAAAGGTGTCTACCTACGCAGCGACAACCCACAGCTCTAATGACTTTCAGATGTCACCAGAGACACACAGATTGTCCCAACAATGTTTGAAGGAATTGCTCTTTTATTATGTCCATAATGTGTATATTGTTAACCTAAGAAAGATCCTTAAATACATGACACAGATTTTCATCTTTATTTAGAAACTATTCTGTGGTTCATACTTTCAAAAGATTATTTCTTTTTATATAACTTCATCATTCTTGAAGGACACAATACTTCTCTTGTTCACATCACTGAGTGATGAATGCTCTAGAAGACTAGCACTCCTGAAATGAAAAATGTGCTATAATTATTGCTGCTGCTTTTTAACAGGATTATGTAACCAATAAAATTATTTCCTTGCTTTAAAGGAACTTGGAACAGGACATGGACCTGTATTATTTTGTATAAACAGCGGAGACATAGGGGCCCAGATACAGTTCATGAAAAATTTAGCATTCTGAAATGAAACTGTGGGTGGTAATTTTCAGTAGGCAAAAGAAATTTTGACTTTATACGTAATTATATACTTAGCCATTGTACTGGCTAAGTTTATGGCAACTTGACACAAGCTAGAGTCATCTGAGAGGAGAGAACCTAGGTTGAGAAAATGCCTCCATAAGATCAGGTTGTAGGTAAGCTTTACCACATTTTTTTAATTGGTGATTGATGTGGGAGGGCCCAACCTATTGTGGGTGGTGCCTTCCCTGGGCTGGAGGTCCTGGATTCTATAAGAAAGCAGGCTGAGCAAGCCATGAAGATCAAGCCTGTAAGCAGCACCCCTCGAAGACCTCTTCATCAGCTCCTGCCTTCAATTTTCTTTCCTCCTGCATGAGTTCCTATCCTTACTTTGATGATGAGTTGTTATATGGAACTATGAGAGAAATAAACAGTGTTCTTGGTCATTGTGTTTCATTACAGCAATAATAATCCTAACTATGATGACCATATAGACAGAATACAGCTCAATTTGATTAAAGGCAAATTTCTGTTAAGGAAGTCCCATTTTCTCATTATTTCTTTTGTAGAAATTTAAAAAAAAAGGTCCATAGGAACAGTGAAATTAACCATAAAACATTCATGAATGAAATAGCTTTTTGGTATTTGAGACATAGAGAACCATTACCTGCTAATGTTACTGAGCCATGATTCACACAGTTTTCAAAACTATGGAAGTAAAAATGTAGTCAGTATAAGCTGACACAATGATGCAACTGGTTTTCTTTCCATCATTCCACATTCATTTCTTAAGCTAGTAGTAACAAATCAGTCTCAGAGACCCAGCCAGGTTCCAGTCCACCTTGGCTCATGTTAATGTTTCTAACTTTATATACAGATAAATTCTTTTCCCTTTTCCCTGTTACTTAGGCATGTCAGGTTCTTCTGAGACATTTAACGTAGGCTATTTAATCCAAATGTGTGTAGCTCTCTTTAGGGAAAAGGAGAGGGATGAAATACCTGAGGCATATGGAGCAGTGAGGATTGCACCAGTGCCAGTAGGCCATTGTCCTGGTGCCTATGATACCAACCGACTGGCTGACAGCTCTGAACTGAGCATCTAGTTCCCAGCTTAGTTGTTTGACTGATAGTTGGGAATGGTTAGCTCATCAACATCCTGTTCCTAAGGCCATCTTTACAAATTATTCAGAAGAAGCAGATTCCACTTTGTAGAGAGGTGATGGACCAGATCAGACCAACAAGGCATGCCTGAAGCAGCAACCATTACCAGCCTGAGGTGGCACCGGAGCCACTAATCAGAACTGGCCAGCTATAGTGCAATGCTGGAGCTCATGCTTAGCGTGCAGAAGGGCCTGTGTTCAATCATTCTTTTTGTTGTTGTTGTTGTTTTGTTTTGTTTTTCAAGACAGGGTTTCTCTGTGTAGCTTTGCGCCTTTCCTGGAACTTGCTTTGGAGACCAGGCTGGCCTCGAACTCACAGAGATCTGCCTGGCTCTGCCTCCTGAGTGGTTCAATCATTCTTAAAGATGCCTTCTACAGTTATATTGCTTTCTTGATTCTAAAGGAGAAGATACCATTTTATAAATCATATATACTTAATTTTATTAATAAATAATGAAATAATTCAGACACATCCATCATTTCTATTATGTAGATATGAAAACTACTCATATGCTGCATTTTTGCTAGACTTTTATGTATACATTCATTGAGATGGTTTGAAAGAAATAGCCCCAAAGGGGGTGGCACTATTAGGAAGTGTGTTTTTTTTTTTTTTTTTTTTGGTTGGAGGAAGTGTGTCACTGTGGGGGTGGGGCTTGCGGTCTCTTTTTTCAAGCTTCACTCAGTGTGACATCAGTCTACTTCCTGTTGCCTCTGAGTCCAGATGTAGAGCTCTTAGCTCCAGCACCCCATCTGCCTGCACACCGCCATGCTCCCTACTGTGATTATAATGGACTGAACCTCTGAAACTGTAAGCAAGCCCCCGCCGTCAATTAAATTTCTTTATGAGTTGCTGTGGTCATCGTGTCTCTTCACAGCATTAAAAAAGCCTAACTAAGACATTCACAGAGGTACGTGTATGTATAGAATGTTGGAGAAAATGTCCTGTTTGAAGAGGGAGTAGAGAGAATGTAAGCTGGATGGGAGGGCTATGAAATGTGTAGCCACTGCACTCATGAACTCAGCACATGTGGTGGTTACCTGCACAGAGCCTACACAGGATGGGGCCTCTAGTGTTCAGTCATGGATGGAGGAGGTGCTTGAGCATCCCTGCCCAGGAAGATGTTAGCAGCCTGAGAGCCACTGTGGAAGAGGAAGTCATCTTCAGTGGTATAGCCACTGGTAAGTCACAGGCTCTAGTGGATTGGTACACATCTATGCCCATGACAGGGCTGTGGTTTAACTCAGTAGGTCACAAAACAAACAAAAACATCAGTTACAATAACATGAAAGAGGGAGGTGGGCTTATTTGGGACAAGGTGGAAGCCAAACAAGGGTAAGAAGGGTAGGCAGGGTGAGTGATCAGAATGCATTATATACACATATGAAATTGTCAAAGAATCAGTGTTTACACTGGAGTCCTAGTTTACACTGGTGACTTCCCAGCTTCTCCTACTGAAGGAGGAGACTCCTGCACAGTGGGGCCTTATGGTGATATTTTATTTGGGCTGAAATGTGATTTTACTTATATGTTAATAAAGTTGCCTGGAGATCAGAGCTAAGAGCAAGCCATTTAGCAGAAGTCCTGCAGTGGTGGCACATGCCATTAATCGGATCACATGGCAGGCAGAATCTCTGTGTGTTCAAGGACACAGCTAAACCTTTATTCTCAGTACAAACCATAGAGACCTGGAGGTCTGTATAGACAGGCAGTGATGAGGAAGTCATGTTGGGTTTATAGCCAATGAGAAGGCAGAACAGAAAGGCAGTCAAAAGATAGGACACAGGAAGAAGGTCTCTCTCTCTCATGGGAAGGATAGCAGCGAGTAGTAAGATAAGTTGGTCTTAGCTCTTGGCTACTGCTCGATCTCTGGGCTTTTAACTCTTTATTTGGCTCTGTGTTTCTTCTTTAATAAGACCGTTTAGAATTACATCTACAGGTGCTCTCTTCCAGACCCCGGATTAGGCACAAACCACACCCAAACACCTATTTTCATAGAGATCCTTTATTAAGTGGGAAGAAAAGTTAAAGTGACTGCTTTCAGACTTAAGCAGAAAAACAGCATCAAATGACCGTGCAGGTGTCATTCTTAAGAGGAGAAGAGGGGAGGTCTGTGTTAGAACGGGCTTGGATGCTGTGGTAGAGGAGACAGGGGATACAAGAGAAGGGGAAGAGGACAAGAGAAAGGGGCAAGACTGTTTGTCCTGGAACTTCAAAGAACTGCCTCTGGATAGGGAGGAGACAAATGGCGGTTTATGAAGGTGAAAGGAGAAACCTCGCATTAGGATGACGTGCTTCATTTTGATTGGGCATGTTAATTAGGTAAAACAAAGGGCCTTCTGATTGCTGGACTTTGGTAGTCAGGCTCAGGAGGAGGAAGTGGCCAAAGAAGGGAACAGACCTTGGTGGCTAGCTTTAGGAATATAATGTAATGATTTTAGAAAGGCAGAGGGAATGTGGGAATAGGTCAAAGCCTGCCAAGGCTACATGCTCAAGTGGGCTAGTGTCCCTTCACCTACCCTGTGACAGCACCTGTGAAGAGCGTAACAAGCGTACTTGTTTTTTAGTTTTGTTGACATGCCATAATTTAATTAATCAGTTAGCTGTTGTTGACTAAGATTTTCAGGGCTTTTATGGCATTTCAAAGGATACTATGATAAATGCATTCATTTCTTTGTGGGGTGAACACATATCAGTCATTTCTTTAGGAAGAATTTTCCAACATGAATTGTGATTAAAAATATGCATGTGGCAGGGCAGCAGCTGTGCACGCCTTTAATCCCAGCACTTGGGAGGCAGAGCCAGGTGGCTCTCTATGAGTTCAAGGCCAGCTTGGTCTACAGAGCGAGATCCAGGACAAGCACCAAAACTACACAGAGAAACCCTATCTCAGAAAAAAAAAATACACATTTGTAAACCTTTCGGGGGTTTTCCCCAGTTGACCTGTGTAGTGTATATGTGTGTGTGTGTGTGTGTGTGTGTGTCTGTGTGTGTGCTTTTTTGAGCTTTGGAACTTCAAGACACGTCAAATTGCTTACAACATAACAGTTCTGCCAAGGGCCTGGGGAAAAGATATTTATATTATATACTTCTAGACAGATCTTTTTTTTAACAATATTGTGTAATTTGCCATGGATGTTTTAATTTTGTCATCAGCCAGAAGTTAAGTAATCTACTGAAGTTATTAACTAATAAAGAATTTGGGGAGATATACAATGATACTACTCTAGTCTGGCAGTACAATGTCTCCTAAAGCACTTAGCATATAACTTCCAAATTCTTGATATGGCCCTTTTTAGATCGTGATCTTTTGGCTTTTCCATTCCCTATAGCTTGAGAATTACTTATATAACAAATGATTCTCTGCTGTTTTAGACTTGTTTTGATTAAAGTCTAATGTAGCTCCCGATGTGAATATGTGAGTATGCAGGCCCTAAAGTTCCCATGGAGTATCATCTTAGAGTAGCAGTCATTACTCATGCCTCAACTGTGAATAAGACATCCAGAGATGCATTAAAAACTGGGTGGTGCTGATACTGCACAGGGCTAAAATCAGGAGCCTTCACGGAACATGGGTATTACAATTACACTTCATCCCCAGCTAACATTTGTGAGGTTTTGTTTGTTTGTTAATTGGTTCCTTTTTGAGACAGTTTTGCTCAGTATCTGAGACTGACCTTGAATTCTCCTTGTTGTCCAGGATGGCCTCAAACTTGCAGTATCTTGCCTCTGCCTTCCAAGGGCTAGGATTACAGTGTGCACACAATGCTCAGCCATTTGCTCATCTAGGAATTTTTCATGGTCACCATAGGAGTCCAGTCCTAGATCCTTCATGGCACACAGAGGTTAGTGAAGATGCTGTGAACATCCAAAGCAGGGAAGATCTACAGGAATGGATCTAGCTGTCCTTTATCCTTCCTGAGGACTTCAGCCACTCAGTTTTCTCCCCCTTCAGTTTGTTCTTGGTTCTCTTGCTGCTGCAGTCTCTGTTGCCTCCCATGCCATCACAACTCAAGTTGTCAGCCCAGGGGCAGCAGAGAAATGGAACCTAATATTCTGCCTGTCCTCATCACCTACTCTGGTTCATTCAGGCTCCTGCACTACACTGCAGTTTACTGGGCCACAGTGCTCATTTGTTCATTAGTCACTCAATGACCAACTCCCTCATCAGGTGGAAATTCTGTTAGTCAGAACACTTCTTCCTGTAGTATTGCTGATTGGAAATGGTCAAAGTGAATGAACCTGTTTCAAAATCGAGGATGAATTGATTCAAATTCTAAGACAAGTGCTTATCCATATGTGTGTGTGTGTGTGTGTGTGTGTGTGTGTGTGTGTGTGTGTGTATAGATGTAGATAACAGATCACCCAAGCTCCCCTCACAGTGGCCATATGAAATAATACTGATGAATTGTTACTCTGGTTCAAACAAATATCCAGTCTGAAAGTGTTAGAGGTTAAGGTCTAAGAAAGGATAGTTGCTCCCTTTTCTTGGAACATATCTGTTTAATGTTTCCAACAAAATAAGCATGGAACAAGTTAATCAAACAGCTTTTTAGTGCCTATTTTGAGCAAGCAGTCTGTTAACTGAAGATGAAGGCGGAAGCTGTTAGATGTTTCCTAGATAGAAGCTTACAAGTGCTACTACTCTGTATCCAACAGCCTGCAAGGAGCTGTGCTTGAGTCCAGGGCACCATCCTGTCTCCCAGTAACGGCTGTGATGGTCTCTAGTCATGGCTCATGGGGATTCACCATCGCACACACAGCAGTCACTTTCTTTGGCACACTTCTCTCTATCCTGTAGTTCCAGCTTGTGGATGTCAGCATCCTGAGTCTCACTGATGAGTGTCTCTGTGCTTTCTTGAATTGTGCGTGGGTCAGGCCATTCCATGCACTGGTTTATTTTTCCAAAAGAGTCATGTGTTCTTGGTCAGTATTTGTTTCCTATTGCTCTTGACAATTTCTTAGGAAAAACCAAGCAAATTGTAATGCCTGTGGACCATGACAGCTTTTTATAACAGTTTTTAGCTAAAAATCAAAAGAATGAAATGCATGGCACTAAGAAATTTCCACTGCATCTTTGGAGTGGAACATGACTTTGTAGAACTGTCAGGAGCCATCCCCAGCAGTGGACTGTCCCACAGAGGATGTAAGGAGACAGCAGGAGTGGGGGGGGGGGGGGGGGGGGGGTGGGGAAGAGAATGAGCAAGGCCCAAGGTGGTTGGGAGAATCCCGCAGCCTGACTGACTAGCAGTCAGAGTGTTTCTTTATTTATACAGAATTTAGTTAGCAGGGATACATCCTTGATGTTACAAAGTATAGATCGTATTTTTATTTTGGGACATGTATTTCACTTCCTTTTGCTCATCTTTTAGTCATCATTAATAAACTATGACAGAATAGAGTTATCATTTCCAATCATTTTCCTTCACGTTTTGATATCATTAATAAACAGAGTTATAACTCTTACTCATTAACCCCATAACCCAATTTTTAAGAATCTAGAGGCATAAGACATCCTGTTCTCAGGCTGGTAGCTTTGGGTTGCTTCAAGGATACTAGACCAAAACAAAATCTTCAAGTCGCCCTGGGCTTTTTGCTATGTCCAAAGCAGTGTATAATTAACTCTTAGAGGTCTGAGTGCCCAGGAAAAATCCTCAGGTCAAAGGTGCTGCAGTTATTGTTCAAATTCTGGCATAATACAATGTTTTCATCTTTATAGAATTTGTCTATATGTCTAATCCTGGCATTCTGTTGTTCCTTGGTCATACGTCACCATAGTGGCTCTGCATGGGTTAACTTTTCTAAGAAAGGGAGGTCCTGATGTCTCATACTTTTATCGTCTTTCTACTCCATACTTTGCTCATCAATATATCTCAGTGTAGGGAAGAGGTATATGCCACGTAATTGTCTGATTGTACAATGGAAAGAGGCTTGTAATCTGAACTGTGAACAACTCTTCTAGCCCACCAAACCTTATTGACCTTTTAAAGTTTAGTTTGTTTTTATTATCTTGTACCTGTGTAAGTACAGGGACAGATGTTTCAAGAATGTCTCATAGCCTCATGAAGAGACCTCTGGCTTCTTTACATGTCACAACCTCCAAAGCATAAGGAAGACCATCAAATAGATAAGGATAGCTCCCTAAAAGAAGGGGCTGGGGATGGGAGGAGTGGGTTGGGGAATGATATGTTCAGAACTGGGGAAGCTTAGAAGCAACGTTCCTAGGAGAAGGCATAAGTGATTCATAAGGAATTTTCCATAAATTTAGTATCCTCAAATTGCACAAATATTAAAAGTACCCCAAGTATGCAACAGGTGGGGATGAAAACCAATGGTGGCATGGCAACCATCATGAGGCTCAGCTCTGCTGGATCTTTGTCAAGCAGCTGTGCTGGCTTTATGACTTTTGCCATTCCATTCAGATATGGCTGTGCCATAGAACATACTGTTGTTCAGGAATTAAAGATAAACAGACCTGCTTAACTGTTGATCCTGTAGAGCTTGTCAGGAAGAAGGAAATGATGCTGAGGAAAAGTGCAGGTGGGTGGGGCTCAGGGCCAACATTACATTTACTGAGTTCTCTCTTCCCCTTCTTCATGTAAATTTGTCATCTGAAATTTAACTTATCATTACAAACTCAAATACTTCTGCAATGTATATCTTATAATCTGTACTGTAAATCATTACTGAAATCTAATTATGCTTACAATTTCCTAAAGATGCCTTTCAGTTTCATCCATATACAACCAAGATGGCTCCATATTCACACAAGAGTAGGGAATGACTTCCAGTTCCAGCTAAAGCCTGTGAAAGCTCTGTGTGGTCAGTCAGGCCTTCCTTAGCTTCCTCACCATTTCTCCCTGGACAGTGGTAAAGAGTTTAGGGTTGATACAGGGAGGGAGGGAGGGAGGAGGGGAGGGGAGGAAAGGAGCAAGGAAGGGAGGGAGGAAGGAAGGAAGGGAAAGAAAGTGGGCAGGCAGCCAGACCAAATAGATCCATAAAAAGGTTGCTTAATTTTGACCTCATGTGCTAAGTGCTTAGAGCTCACTGATAATACTCTTTTGAATTGACTCCTAATATTAAGTCTGAGACACAGAGACATCTAAATACTTGCCAAAGATAGTGCAGCTTGGAAAATTGAAGATCTAAAACTTAATCCCAGGGAGCCTGCTGTTATGTTATAGTGCAGGCTTGTTTTTTTCATCCTGTAACAAGCTGCATCTCACAGGACTTGGTTCCAAGTAAACTGTGTGATGGGCAAATTGACATAGTTTGTCTCCTTCACAATGACTTGAGATCACTTTTTTCTTTGAACTGTGAATTATTAATCATAGTCAAGATGATGATCTTCGACACCTTGCTTACCATTTTTCCACCATGGATGGAAATTTGCATGGCATTTTAAATATATTGAAGAGAAGTGATTAACACTTTTGACAATTAATGGCAAATTACTATCATGGTAAATAAAAGGAGGTGTGGAATTTCTAGCTCTGTTGCTAATATGTCTGTGCCTCCACATTGATTGTTGTTCTTCAGTGCTGGAGTCTAAGTCAGCAGGTAGCACTATGCATTGATCTAAACACTCTTTGTTTCTCTAGTTTAGGGGGGAAATAAGAATGCACTTTAAAAATCACTTATGGTTTAGGAGATGATACATTAATCCTTAAAATGACAAAAAATCAAGATGATTGTGTGTGGGGGGTTGAATTTATTAAATTTTAATTTGCTCCTGTGCCTTGCTCCAGTAGCTCCTGTGCTAGCAAACTAGCTATAATTAGATTAGCAGCCTGCTCAGTGCTGGTGACAGCCTGTGCCTCAGAGAGCATGTGCTGGACTCTGCATGTGCCTCATCCTCATTGGCTGGCATTGCTGCTCACCCGTTTGATAGGTTTCCACAGTAATCTTTATGCTGCATTAGAGACGTAGATACAGAAGCACTGTGCTGTGTTCTTGCAGAACATAGGCAAGGTGCTTGGTCGTTTATACTAAAGAAGGAATACGACCCTGCAGAGCAGGTGTTCTTTGTTGCAAAGACTCGGTGGATAAGGACCTTGCAGCTAGCTGCAGGGGGAGGTCAGTGAAGGAGTCTCAGTTACGGTAATTACTTGAATCTTTCTCTCTTATGAGAAACACAGCCATGCATGAAATGAAGCGTGCTCATAGTGTCATCTGTCTCCTTTGCTCTTGCTTTGTTGACGCTGTGTGTACCCCTGTGTTCCGTACTAACACACATTCTCATAGACCGCTTGCCTGGTAAACAGCTCCCCTGTTCAGGAAGGAGCATTGTTTTCACCTGAATGCAAGGGTGCATGTGCTTGGGAGTGATTCTTATTGGTTCTCCTCTGTTTGGGAGAGCCGATGTTGCTTCCATCGAGGTGTCTTTGTTTGTGCATGTCAGGACTGTTGCCTTCGCTTTGAGTCCTGACTCCTGAATAACTCGAAATCAAGGAGAATTTAGCGATCCTACTTTAATTCGCAGAAGGCAGAAGGCTCCTGATTTGTTATCTGGCTTTAAGCTGGAGTAGCAATGCGCTATTGTCTCTTAACAGATGTGTGCAGCCTTCATTTTGCATGGCTTTCTTTGTCTTACCTTCTGTAGTTTCAATGAAGCTTCTTTAGTACAGGGAGTGCTAGCAGATTACATTCTGTGAAGTAGACACATATAGGTGTTTATCAGCCACGCCTGAGGAAGTACTTGACTCCAGGCTTTGTTTAAAGGACACCACTCTTGCAGTTGAAATGCCATAGTAGAGAGATGAGTTGTTACACTCAGATTGCTGCTCAACATTTTTGTTTCAGTAAGGATTGCCTGGTTTGTTTTCCAGACACAGCAGTAAAGAATCTGAAATTCTGTAATGAAGGAAAAAAGAATTAGCAAGACCAAGGCTCTAAAAATCCTCAAAACCATGTGGCCCTGTGTGGGTCCAGAGCCCCTGCTTCCTTTTGAGTTCTGAAACTTGAAAACTGATGTCCTTCCATATCAGACTGCAGACTACAGAAACTTGTGTCCTGAGTCACCAGTCACAGGGCTGGCCAGCTGCCACCATGCGTCTGCTATCAGCAGAAAGTCAGGCAGATTCTGAAACCTGTCAGGGATTGTTTCCTGCTCCTGAAAAGCCAAGGTTGCAATTTATATAGTCTGTACCAATAACTGCCTTCATCCAGATCTGTATCCTGCTTCGCAGGTCAGTATGTAGTCTTTGGCAGGGGAACCCTTCAGGTTACTAACTACACCTCAACCACATGCCCTTACTTCTAGATCTGTCTGGGAGATAATAAATTATCCAGTGTCGGCATTTGTTTGGTTAATAGTTCCAAGAAGAAAGTAGGAGCATTGTGGAAGTTCAGTGGATGGTAATGGAATGATGAAGTTGGCCTTTAAGCAGAGATACACTAAAGCTCTATGCCTTGAGACAGTAGTATGTGTGTGTATGGGGTGGGGGTGCTTTCAGCTTTGAGACACCATGGGTGGTGACACCCCTGGTGCAAAACCCATCAATCTCATGTGGACAGTGCCCACCCTGATGCACTTCAGGCTGTTTCAGAGAGGGCAGCTTCAGCTAGGATGGTTTAGTATTTCTTCCAAAGTCCAGGCACCACTTCTGTCTCCTTATCATTCTTGACCTGACATCCTCCTTATTACAGATATACAGAACCTTTCTGCCTTTTAAAACTTAGGCTTGGTCATCTGAGGGAGGATACACTGATGTACTTCTACAATAGCCTCATTTAGATATGTTTGTATATATGAAAGTATTATTTATTTGCAGGGTTGGGATCGGACCCAGGGCCTAGCACATGCTATGCAGGTGGTCTATCACTGAGGTATATACCCCTTCCTTCCCTCTTAGTCTCCTGGAATACTCTCTGCCTTTCTAAGGAGGCTGCCTTAAAGATAGATTGTTGTTTTCTTTATTTACTACCAAAGCACTCTTTCCTGTAAATCTGCACAGAGTGCCTTCTGTGAGCTGCATCCAAGTTTTAGATGTTACTGTAAAAGCTAGAAAGTAGCAGTGTCTGTTCTCAGGGGCTGTGGCTGATTCTCTAAGAATCACCATATCTTAAGGAATTTCTTAAATCCTTAAGTATAATGTGTATATCGTGCATTCCAGGGACATCCCTATTGCCTGCTGATGGCCAATGATGCCAGTTAACATATACTAAAAGGATATTTTAATAGCAGAACTAAAAGAAGTTCATGTTTTTGCAAAGTAATACAACATGCACTTTTATCTTCAACTTCATTACTTAACTTTTTTGTTCTTAATACATTAGGGAGAATCTGTCCCTGAGAAAGAAAATAAAAATGCATTTTTAGACTCATTAAAATTTTGTTCATTCTCCTTCTACTTCTGTAGCTCATTGAAAGAAAAGTAATAATTCTGACATCAAAAACAAGTTTGTCAGAGTGAACATGAAATATTATATTTTAAGAGTTAAAGTATTTTCAGGGGGCTGGGGCATAGCTCATTTGGCAGCATGCTTGGATATTATGCAAGAAGCCCTGGGTCCAATTCCTAGTGTATCAGAACCAAAATAGATAAAACATTTTCTGCATTGATACTTTGTCTCTTTCTTCTGGAGGCTTTCAATGACAGATGTAGAAACTAGTTTAAATGTAGTAGGCACAGAATACGATATACCACAAAACAGCAAGACTGAACAGGGTCTGAGTATAGGCTACTGAACATAGGAGTTCCAGGGTAGGGCTGTCGGTAGCTGGTGACTGGCCACGTGGGTAACTATTATTTCAAAAGAATGGGGAGAGATGTCATTTGCAGTTGATAACTGTTTCAGGGTTGACCCTTTTGAAGTTGCCTGGATCTGAAAAAAAATTAAATAGATTTATTCTTCTTTCATTATTTTACTCTGCAGTAAAAGGCATTTACCATGAGCTAGGCTCTGTTAAATGTTTTATAGAAAAACATGAAAAGCCTAGTTGCTTCCTGCAAGAAGTGTTTTCGGAGGAACAGAGCTTAAATAACCACTGGTGGGGGTGGGGGCAGACCTGTGCTTGGTTTGGTCATGCCAGTGTGAGGGACCAGGTCCTTAGGAAGAAGGGATGAAGGGCTTAGAGACAAGAGAGATGCAGCTGGACCAGCCTTCCTCCTTTCAACAGCACATCTGCCACTCAGGCCGGGAAGGCATGTGTATGGCCTGGGATCTGTTGTGTGTTTTGAAGTATCATCATGTCTTATGTTAGATGCATAAGAAATGTGAGCTATCATTTGCTCTCTTCCTCTGTTAAATTGTTGAAGAATCCATATGTGATTGTTAGAAAAGGTGTTATTGTTAATATGTCTGCATAATGGTAGACTTGACATTCTTAAGAATGGAGCCACTCATTTGAAATTTACCTAGGAAGAATCACAAAACACTTTCATGACTGTTGTACTCTGAGTAATTTGGTGATTAATTTTGAATTTTTTCAAATTGCCACAAAATACCCCTTCTGCTTTTGGGTGCCAGTAGACTCTTAATTTGACCTTTATTTTCTAGATACTCAATAAAGACAAGCTTGTAAAACCTGGTCTTGGACTATAGCACTCCATTTCACCTTGCCATGACTAAGGCATCTGCTTTTCCAGTACCCGTAAAAAATAATTTCTGAAAATGCCATCTACTTTAAATTTAGATGTCCTTTAAGTCTTGATGAATTGGTAGGGGGGGCACTTTAAAGGCCAAGTATTTTTGCTACATCTTACTATGTCTAAAATCACTACATGAAAATGGGTATTGTGTTTA
The DNA here is from genome assembly GCF_903995425.1 of Onychomys torridus. NCBI lineage: Eukaryota > Metazoa > Chordata > Mammalia > Rodentia > Cricetidae > Onychomys > Onychomys torridus. The sequence goes on from NC_050444.1 coordinate 7,941,331, forward strand.
CCTTCCCTGTGGTTCAGCCAAGAAACATCTAACCCCTCCTGCAGTGCCTTCCCCAACTAGCTTTTCTGCTTTCTTTTTGACTCTAAGGCAGCAGCCTCCGCTTTCCACTGTCATAGCACCCAACAGTCTGAGTCTACAAGACTGTCCCTCATTGCCACTGACCTGAGCAGCAGCAGCAGCAAGCTGGCATGATGAGCTGGGGAAGCCACTTTCCTCTTAAGCCTGGCGTGGCTGATTGTTCCTTCCCAAACTGCCTTCTACATGAATATTTGCCAAGGTTCTGCCTTTATCAGCTTCCTGTCTGTGCCACATATCTACACTGGCCACTCATCTGCCATTTCACATCCCCTCTCCTTGCACAGCTAGGCTAGGTGACCTCAGGGCCTTCCTTGGCTTTTCCCTCTGCCTAGAACATGGTCTCCAGGGTCTTCTGGCATGTTCCCATAGGGTTTTGATCAGTGGTCACATCTCATCAGGACTTTCTGAGAGAATGTCTTTTTTTTTTTTTTTTTTTTTTTTGTCTTGTTTTTCTTCCCCAATCACTTCTCTTTGGTTGTAAATTCCAACAAATAAGATTTTTGTCTTAAACCCCCAAAGCCTTGAACAGTACTTGACTCCTAGACAATATTCAATCAGTGCTTGCTGAATGAGTTAATAAGTGACTGCAAAAATGAATAAACAAATTACTTGTAGCTTGGAAGTCCTGTAGCAACCTGGATCTCTGCTCCAGCTTGCTGAGTGGTTCTTACCCAGGCTCTCCTTTGAGTGGGCTGAGTGTCCTGCTCTGTGGATGGTGAGCACCAGCCAGCACTGAGGTTTTGTTTATGTGATTTCTTTAACCTCACTTTACGTGTTTCTTTTTGTAGGATTGTTATTGTGGTTAAATTCTTGTCTAAAAATAAAATAAAAGCAGGAGTTGAAATGTAGAGGTGCCTTATAAATAAAATATACAAAAATGAGTGCATCTGTGTTACTTACATATCTGCTATCTAGTATATAATTATTAATGGAATTACCATTTTATGATGCTAAATACATTTATTTATCTTCCTATTTTTGCCAAGTAAAAAACACCAGTAGCCTTCTCTTCCTGTGTCTTTCAGATATTTCCTGCTGCAGAGGGCACTTTAAGCAAGGAAGGCTTTCCTTGGCTTCTGCCTGCATTCTGTAAAACACTCATTGCCTTTACGGTAAGCGTATGGCTGTGCTTTGATCCATTCTAAGCAGAAGCTATTGATTGTCTCTAAAACCTGTGTCACTATTATATTAAGACAAAGAGCCTAGGGTTTCAAGTAGTTTGCTCTCAGCCACAAAATAAACAAATAAGGCCCACCAAGGTTTCTCATTTCTTGTGTGCATATGTGCTAATAATTACAATTGTTATGTACTTACCACTCACCTCCCAGGTATTCAAAAGACTCCATTTATGTGTCTGGATTTGGAGAAAACATAAAAAGTGAGCACCTTTGCCCCCTGAATGAGAAGTAGAATTGTCTGACATTGGGCATGAGATGATGAGGTGGATCCTGGGAGCTGATGTAGGGAGCTTTGCTGACAGCCATCATGAGAATCAGAATGGTGAGGACAGAGTCTGCATTCCAACTCAGAGACAGACAGAGAGGACCAGGTAGATGGTGTAGGTGAACCAAATCTTCAGCCCAGCTCTCTTCTTGCTATGTAAGGGTAGTAGTCAGTCACCTTCCTGGGCCAAGCAATTGTGTGGCACTTTATCAGAGATACTGAGGTAGATTTTGTTTTTCATATGGTTAGAAAGAGTCAACTGTGTGGCCCCGCCTCTGGTTAATTCTGATAGGGTTAGATCAGTCTGTAATGTTATTTCAAGTTGTTTTATAACCATTTGCAGTTTTCTCATAAATGGCATGCAAACCTTTTTTTTTTTAAGTGCTGCAAAAGTTTTAAGAAGCATAGGTTTTATCTTAACCTTGGCTTTTACCTACCAATTTCTTGCTGCATCTCTGCATCATAGACCTTTGTTCTTAACTAAGTACCTGTGTTATAGGTTAGCAGCATGATGAGTACATATGCAGTCACATCTCTAGCATTTTTCACTGTTCTCAACAGTGCATTTAGGACAACATTGTTTAGAGTAGACACTGGCTATTTCAAATGACAGTTCATGGAAACTAAAAAGAGAGGTGAAGTCATGTGGTAAGAGGATATAAAATGATCTTATTAGGTTCTTTTCTTCATTTTCTTTAGTTTAATTATTCTAGAACATGAGAACCCCTGAGTGTGTGACCTAAGACATTTTAAAAGAGATGAGGGAACCAGTTACTGAGAGGCCAGCCTGAGGCTGCAATTTTAGGAAACAGGCTTAAAGGGCCCTTTGTTTTTAGTTTCTTGCTATCTTAGCCAAATTTAAGTTACTGATAAAGTCAATTTCTCCTTGAAAAGGTAACTTTTAAAAAACTTCTTGAGGGTTAGATTGTAATTCCTTAATATTGTGCCTACTAGATGCTTGAGAAATCATTGGGAGTGAACATAGCCCTTGTATACCTTTTGGTGTTAAGTGGTCCGGACTCAAAAGTCATGCTAGTTTTTCCTCAAATAGCCTTTTTTTCTCTGGATTCAAAGTTTCCTCTTAGAGAGCCCCTGTGTTCCCTGCTGGTGACTCAGCTTCCTTTCACACCAGCACCTCTGGCTTTTCTCTTCCCAGAACAGCTCTTTGCCAAGAAAGTGACTCAGAGCTCAAGTTCCTCAGCACAGTCAGGTGGGGCTCCCCTTGGGCCCTCACAGCTGACCTTGAGTCAGGAACCAGGAACTCAGGAACCAGGGCAACTCAGCTACTGTAATGAGACTCATGTGCCTTTGGGCCAGCCAGAGCTTTTTAACTGGAGGGAACAGATAGGGCATTCTCTTAGAAAACCAGTTAGGGTTCTAGAAGTTTATTCTAGAGATGTTTCTATAAGAGGTAGATGGTCAATAGTCTGTGCTCTAAAGGAAAATTCTCCTGCCAAGAACAGAAAATCTAACTCTAATATGGAGGATTTAACATACATTTCTTGTGGGGTTTAAGAACTATTGATTATAATTACTATGTTACCAGTTAAGATATTTGGCATATTTAAAATACCTTTTTAATCAAGTAAAAAACTAATTTGATTGCCTGTGTACACGGTTGTCAGTCATTTAGGGTTATTTCCATAGGAACGGATTATGATTAGTATCATGGTCAGTGTAGTGACTATATTCTTTACAAGAATCTATAGAAAAGAAGGCCAAGCTACATTTGAACCCACAATCTGGAAATGAGCACTGTGCTGGAGGTGACTCATACCACATCTGTCCTTCACACATGTCCTAAAAAGAAAGCCTTAGAATCTTCATGTGTAGATGGGATCTTCATGTGTAGATGGGGCTATGTTCAGCAGCTTCTCAATAATATAGCAAGATACCTGGAGTAAGTAATATATAGAGAAAAGGTTGACATTGGCTTACAGTTTGGAGGTTCCAGTCTGTGATTGGCAGAACCGTTATTTTTAAGTGAATGTGACAGTGACATTTGGGAGTAAACGGGAGCGTGTGACACAGCAATGTGGCCCTTTTATCACTAAAAAGCAAAAGAGGAAGAAGAGGGTGGCTTTCCTACAGTCCCCTGAAATTATATTCTTCTAATGACTTAACTTCCTACCACACGGCATATCACTGCCCAATGTCATCCCCTGGGAATCAGGTATATGGAGAGCATCGAACATCCAGTTCACACTGTAGCAAGGATCAAAGAGGTTAAACCTCAGACCAAAGGGCAACCTTGTGATTAACCCAGGGCTCTAACTTCAAGCCTCTTTTACCTTGACACCACTTGATTTCTCTACAGGAAAGGAGTGATACATGCCACAGAAAACTGGTTGTGGAAATTTGTTCAATGAAGAGAAGTAGGGACATATAGTTTGATATTAGAATTACTTCATATATTTAGGAAAGGAAAGAAAGAGACTCTGAAGTTAAGAACTGGTAAGTGAGACTGTAAGAGTATGCTGCACATTAGAAGAAGAGAGTAGGTATGGTGGTTGCAGTGGTTCAAAAGAATGCAAAGCTTCTTATTTTTCCCAAACCTCTGAGGTTTCTACTGCCATTTGTAGGTACTGAGTAAAAGAATGTAATGTGCACGGAGTTGTACAGGGAGACACATGTGCAAAGGACCACATAGTTGGCAAGTATCCTCCCTCTCTGGTCTTTCTCTTCCATAATATATGATGAAAATGTGTTAAAAACTTAGTTCTTTAAAAATAAAAAGGTTGCTTTAAAATTAAATCCATTCTTGAAGGTGGGCCAGATAGCCTAAAACTACTTTTAATTATATTTTGTTGTCTTTGGGCACATCTTCCTCTTTGTCAGTGGAGGAGACACCACAGTTTCTACACTTAATCTTTATATTCTCCCAGGGTCACTGTCTTGAAATGCTCATGTATTAATTGTGAACTTGCCAGAATCTAGGGTCACTTGGCAGGTGGGCATCTGGGCATGCCTTTAAGGGGTTTTCTTCCTGAGGATAATTGATGTGAGAAGACTCATCATAATTGTCAGACCATTCCCTGGGCATGGGCTACTGGAGCATATAAAATAGAGAAGGTGAGCAGAGCAATAGTATGTATTCATAGCTGTCTGTTCTTGATTGCAGATGCTATGTGACAAGCTGTTTCAAGCCCTGCCTCCTTGACTCCTCCACTGTGATAGACAGAATAAGTCCTTCCTCCTTAAGTCACTTTTGTTAGAATGTTTTATCAAAACAACAGTTAAAAAAATACAATGGATCTAACTGTAGGACACATTCAAAGCCGCATTATCATTTCATAGACAGTTTTCTTATGACGGTCAGCACAGCAACCTTCTTTAGAGAAGAAGCCCCATTAGGTGACTGATCTTTGAATAATGCCCCTTCAGGCATCAGGTCCTGCTGACCCTCCTCTGAGGCAGCCTGTGCTGTGACTATCCTTCCTTCCCAGAAAACTCTGTTTCTGGCATTAGCCTGAATTCTCAAGACAGCCTAGTAATCAATTGGAAACTTATTGTCTCATTTCCATTCTCCTGCCTTGTTCAACAGAGTTACCTATGTGTTGATAAGTTCAAATTACAGAGTCACCACTTACCTAACATCTCCAGTCTTTTCCCAAGTCAGTGTCTGTAACTCTTCTCTTCTTTGCATGCCTGGCTCCCTGCAGTTTAGGGTTGGCTTCTTGCATGTGTGTTGGGGGGGGGGGTGTACGTTCACACCAGGATATGTACTTGTTGCTGTGTTATCAGAATTCAAGAATGTTTAACCATTTGGCAAATCTGTAATTCATATAACAAAAGTCTTTACAACTTAACAGAAAACGTGGTTCTTAGTGAGCTGTCTGTCTAAAGTGAGTATCTGAGACGGGCTCCTTATGAAGTAGGGGAGTCTATTCAGCTGATGGTCTCAAAGACCTGAGACATGGCGCCTGTGTCAAATCCAAGCTCTAGTACCGTCAACAAATGGTGTTGAAATCAGAACTTTCTTTAAGCATCTGTATACTTTGTCTCAAATTATATGATAAAATCATTTCAAAACTTTACATTAAGACTCCAAACATTGACTCAAAAACATCAGTGAATGTAGGGAAGCAAGCATGACTTTCTTCTTATTCTGTGTGTTTGCCTAAAAGTCTTAGCAGCTTTTGAATCCTCCAGCCTCACAGTCCTCTGAACTCATCGGCTGCTGAAGTAGGTTGAAGCAGTTTGCATTTGCAGCACAGAAGCCCTTCTCGAAGTGGCAGCTTTGATCAGTGGTACAGAATGAGAGTTCATGTCAATTCTTAACTGGCCGTACTCGAGGGGCATCGCAGGGCCTAACATAGGGGGGGATAACAGCATTTCCTCTGGAAATCATGGAGACCTCTGACAGTAGAGAGAGCTGCAACTGGAGCTTGAGCTTGAGTCAGGCTCTCTTTGTGAGGAAAGTTCCACCTCAGATTTCTCTCTCTGGGGAAGGCTTCTTAGCCCTGCATTTATACCTGCCCAAGGGAGCATTCTGCCTGCTCTGAGACCTTGAGAGAGGGTGCATGCTAGTCCTTTAGTCTGTGAGTACATAACAGGTACTGATCATGACCATGACCCATCTGACAGTATAGTAGTATAGTTCATTTCTTCTGCAGTATTCTGGGAGATGATAAACACATTACAAGTTACAAGTTGTTTTAACTCTCTGCAGATCTGGCTCAGTAAAGATGATTTCAGATATTTGGGACATTAGTAGGACTGACACAGGAAAAGAGAGGCTGGTGTTTCTCAGCTGCCTCCCTCAGCCTCTGACAGCAGCAGCTGGAGTAAAATCCACCAGCTATTCCCACAGGAAGAAAGAAAAACAGTAACTAGTAACAAATAACTAGATCAGTTTATTTGGTCTGGGGCAGTTACCATCTTCTAACATCATGTTGTATACCCCAAATTCATACAACCAAATTTATGTTGAAATAAAATCAACTTTTAGGACTTGAGCTTAAACTTTAAATAAGCCAATTGAAGTAGCAATCAGAGCACAAATGTCAATAATAATGATCTTTCAAAGGCTGAGGTATCACTTGCCTAGTGTCAGGCCAATTGTCCTGCCTCAGTTATAGCCTTTGAGAGTGAGCATTCTTGTTTTTAGCAGCCTTTGGTTACTAAGCATTTGATGAAGAGATGGTAAGTGCAATACAGAGAAATGATTTGAGTATGCCACTTTAAATCTGCTTTAACAAATGGTAAATTATAAGATCACTTGAAGACATTTTATACCAAATGTGTAGCTTATTGGGTTTTTCCATTGTATCCTTGGAATGATACTTGACATGCATGTTTGTTGTGTACCTTATTAATTTTAAATGCACAGTTGTTTCTCTGAGCATTCTATGTTGAGTGACACTTGCATCTGGTTAGTATTCTTATTTTTAAGACCGTTGAAACCTGACTTTGAAGTACTATCTGTAGTGTTGTATTAGTCAGGGATCTCTAGAGTAACAGAACTTATAGAGTGACTCTTTCTCCACACACACACTCATACATGAAGGGGCTTTATTAGAATGACTTACAGGCTATCATTCAGCTAATCCAACAATGGTTGCCTAGATACAGAAGATCCAAGAATCCAGTAGTTATTCAGTCCATGAGGTTGGATGTCTCGCCTGGTCTCCAATATATATCAGAATCTTAGAGAAGTAGTCTATAATCGGAAGTTTCTCTCCTGCCTGCAAGTTCCCAAATAATCATTAAGAGACTTAATATTAATTATAAATGTTTGGCCAGTGGCTCAGGCTTATTACTAATTAGTTCTTACTACTTAAATTAACCCGTTTTTGTTAACCTGTGTATTGCCCTGAGGACATGGTGTTACCGGTCTGCTGACATCTTGCTCTTAGAGAGCTGGATGTCATCTGCCAGACTTCACCCTTCTCCTATATCTCTTCCTGAATTTCCTGCCTGACTGTATCATATCTGGCTATAGGCCAAAGCAGCTTTATTCATCAACCAGTGAGAATAGTACATATTCACAGGGTACAGAAGGACATCCCACATCATGTTCCCCTTTCTATCTAATCAAAAGGGAAGGTTTTAACTTTAACATAGTAAGATTAAATATAACAAAACAGTTATTAAACAAGAATTATAGTTATGATATTTAGTCTATTTGTATTTGACAAAATTAAAGAAAATATTCTATCATCTATCCTATCTTTGTGAATCTAAAGTTTCATATCTAATTTTTTTATCATAATTAAGGGAAACTATAATTATAATTATCTAGTCTTCTACTTCATTAAAGACCATAGAAGAATATAATATTATCTGAGTAAACAGGAAGAGCATTGTAAGCAACTTCCAAAATTTTAGAAATGACAGAAACTTTTGGCTGCCTGGACAGTCATCCAAACTTCCTCTACAATGTTGGGGCATTCATCTTCAGCGTATAGGCCTAGAGTATTTGGTAGACTTTTCTATGAAGCAGCAAATTTGAAGGACCATCCCACCTTGTTTTGGCTAAGTTTAGCAGTCATTTTTTTGCTGTGGGTCCTGCATATCCAGTTATATAGTATACAGTCAGCAGTCAAGGCAAAAGCAATTTATTGCCCAAATGGCTAATTTTGCCATAATGAAAACAAACTCCTATGGAGTTTCTATGATGCCCATCATCCTTTCATGAGGTAAATTGGTGCTAGCAGATGTGTCTTATTGTCATGAAAAATCCAAGTTATTAAAACATTTTAAATGCTGTATTCTGTAGGCCTTTGAATTATTTAAAGATTACCTGTCTATTTACCTATGTATATCACTGTATATCTAGAAAACCTAACTAACATGACTATAAGTTTGACTATTGTAGATGACTATTAATCTGTATTTCTTAATTACATATTACATTTTTAAATGAGTTGCATAAACACAATATCTTAAACAAGAGTAGAAATATATATACAGTATAACAAAATTGACTTTAAATTTGTATCAATAAACCAAAATCCGTATTAATATAAAATTTGTAAGATTAACAGTTGTTTTTTGGATTAAAGTCGATTCAGTAATCTGTTGTTTTATTTAATCATTTCTATATCATACATTTCTATATCATATCCCCCTTTCTTCTTTTAGAAGAAGATTGATTATGACTAATAACAATTTGTAACCAAACCCCTGAACAAGGACAAATATCCATAATCTATTTTGGGGAATGTGGGCATAGTTTTCTAGACTACTTCCTGATGATTGCGGGGCACAGGTAATCTTTGGAAGACACTTAGGAAATTTAGGATAATGGTCAAATCCTGAATGGAGTAGTCTGTGGAGCTGAATCATCTCAGCCAGTAGCCTTGAAGCTGTTTTTGATGTTGGATCATCTGTGTCATTTTTATTGGTGTTTGGTCCCCTTGTTCTGAAAATTTGTAAATTTTAAAGATAACATACATGTCTGTATTAAAACAAATATAAACTGTGCATTGGACACAAGCCAGTTAAACATAGTTTTTTATTTTCTGTCTGAGCAGGTAAAATATGCATCATGTGCCTTGCAGTTACTTCAGGTTTATTTATCCATGTCTGTAGTTAGGATTTCTTGGGGTTTTTTTTGGTCAAATCTGTTCATCTTTAACTTTGAATGAATCCACAGCCTCTTGTTTCCTATGGAAATAAAGGCAGAACCTCTTTCCCAAAGTAACATATCTTTTGACTTAAATTTTTAAGTGAAGACATTTTAAAAATATTTAAGTTGGACTAATCTAGCAATGTTTACAATTAAATGTCTCATAGCAGTCAAAAATTTTAAAGACTACATAATATTATACATAATCCAGACTTTCTGTGCATTTCGATACTCACATGGCTCATTTTCTTTATATTACTTTACTCCCCTTTCTAATGATTTTTTTTATTCTTTTAATTCTCTTTCTCTTTTCTCTCTCAAGCCTAAGTTTATCTTTTTAACATGTCATGACCCATTTAGAGGCCTTTTTTTTCTGAATCTTTTTATTGTATTTCTTAACCCTTTGTGTATATAAGCAGAAACCTTAACCAATGAAAGCAACACTTATTCACAGTATACAGGAGAACAGAACATCTCATATCAACAGGATCTAGTGCCAGTGAAAGAATGGACTTGCTAGTGAGGGTGGGACGAAGTAGGGAGAGAGAGAGAGAGAGAGAGAGAGAGAGAGAGAGAGAGAGAGAGAGAGAGAGAGGAGAGACAGAGAGAGAGACAGAGATTGCTTCCTTCCTTCATATTCTTTATGTAGGCTAACAGCAGAAGGTGTGGCCCAAGTTAAAAGAGGATCTTCCCACCTCGAAGATCAGGATTAGAAATAGATCTTCCCACTTCAAATGATCCAGCTGAGAAAAAATCCCTCACAGGTATCCTCAGCCATTTTTCTGTTTTAGTTAATTCCAGATGTAATCAAGTTGACAACCAAGAATAGCAATCACAAGTGTTGTTATAGTTCAAACTAATACATCACATTTTAATTGGCATTTGGCCTCATAAATCAATAGGACCACTGTGCACTTAAGAAATGCCATAGAGGATTCTATGCTTATATGGAATTCCACACTTGTATGAAACTTGTATGGCACTACAGGGTGAGTGAAATACTTTACAACTACTACCTTGGCTTTAGCCCCTCACTTGTCATGGTGGACTTGGGTTCCTTAAGAGAACTTGTCAGTACTTATGTATTTCCCAGTATGGAGAATGGAATGTTAATATTCAAACAACTTCAGGTGGCAGTGGCTTACAAGATATTAAAGGGACAGTTATAGAGTGTCTATTTTGCTTTGCCTCCATTGGCAGTTCCCAGGGGCTGGTCATGGTCAGGAGCTGGTTATGCATTCTTATTCACTTAATTCTGACAATAGCAATACTGGGTAATTGGGAGGCAAAATGTAGCTTCTAGCATACCTGGCTTGGCTGCAGACCTGCCCCTCTTAGTCACCTTGTCAGGAAGCCAAAGAACGATAATTTCTGATATCAGCAGCTTCACAGCTCCTGGAGGTGAACATTTTCTTCTTATTTGGAACCCATGCTGTTTAATTAAGATTAGATTTCAAAAAGATTTTTCTGAACCAAGAAGGTTGTTGCAGATATCCACTGTCACAGTCTGAATATTACATGCTCTAGTGTGGATTTTAAGGGCCCACATATTGAAGTTGTGTTCCCCTGGCTGTGATGGGCTGGAGACTGATGGACCTCTAGGAAGAGAGCCCAGTGTGAAGGGGCTAGGCCATTAGGGCTGTGCCCTTGCCATGGGACCCAGTGCCTTCCTCTCCTTTGCTTTCCAGTCATCATGAGATAAACAGAGCCTCTCCACCATGGTGTACTATGCTAATATCATGTAAATAACATGGGAATTGTCTGTGAACTGAACGTCTTAACACTGAGTACCAAGACAAAACAGAAACAAAAGCCAGTATGCGAATATCATCCCACTTGAGGCATGTTTATTCCATGTTCTCAGAGAGATCATGTTCATGTCCTCAAGGTCTGTGGCAGAGCTGCTTAGCTTTCTGGAGCCCAGCTTACTTTTTTAAGTAAGGATTACAGCTGCTGCTGCAATATGCTTTGTTCATGGGTTTGTACATTTACAGAGCACTTTCACTCAGTAGCCTTGAGTGACAAGGTATGAGTAATTGTCATCTCTGCTTTGTAGATGAGGCACTAGAAGTCAGGGAAAGGTATCCTCTAGAGTTGCATGGATCATAGAAGAAACCTAAGCTACAAGGCCATCTCTCTCCCTGCTCATCACAGTTCCAGAACTAGACTCCTGGACCCAGAGCTGCACCTGTTTATCAGAACTGGTGGATTATATGCCACTATTGTTTTTAAGACCCAGATGCCCAGAGTAGAGTGTTAGGGGATTTGAAGTAAAATTCAGGGCTCCTCCAGCCCAAACTGCTCTGCCTCATCCTGTCTTACATACTGACTTTCCATGTCATCTATGTTCTAGAGCAGTGGTTCTCAAACTTCCTAATGCTACAGTCCTTTAATATAGTCCTCATGTTGTGGTGACCCCCAACCATAAAATTATTTCATTGCTACCTCATAACTGTAATTTTCTTACTGTTATTATTCATAATATAGAAATATCTGATATGCAGGATATCTGATATGTGACCCCCAAAGGTGTTGGGGTCCACAGGTTGATAACTGCTGTTCTTGAGAAACCTTCTACAGAAAACAAAAACAAAACAAAATACAACATCCATAAAAACAATAAAAAATAAAGTATTCTGAAGTTCACTGAGCACAAAGTTATTACATCCTAGGCTTGTTAGGAACGAATACAAAGGTAAAATCAGTGAAACGAATACAGGCATGAGCTAGTTGTTATTAGCAGAATATGATTTGGCTTATAAAATTAATTGGTAGCTTTCCAAAAATGTAGCAATTGGTTAAGGTCAAAAGACTTGTCCAGAGGTAACATCCCCTAATATCTAGTACCTAGTCCCCAATACCTACAGTCCTTGGGTGGTTTAAAGAGATGTCAAATAAAGCTAATAAAATGGAATTAAAGAAAGCTTTATATATTTTACTCAGTGCTCAGGTTATATATCAAAATTTACCCCATTCAAATATGCTCAGATTATATCTATTTCACAATTAAGTTTAAAGAATGATCATAATTTAGTTTCTCTGTTAAATCTCACTGTGTTGCATGCATGTGTATATCCAGTCTATAGTAAACAGTCTTCTTTCTCACCAGTACTCCTCAGCTGTCAACATTATTTAACAAATTTGATAAATTCCCATTTTAAAATGATTTTTAAAGTCATATATCTAATTTATAACACCCCCAGTAAAATGATATTTCTAGATAAGATGGTTCATCTTTCATAGTGAAATTCTGAATGGTGAATTCCACTTTCTTCCTGTAATAGGCTATCTGTGTTCCCTTCATTTCTAGAAGAGGTTTCAATTCAGGGACTGTATATATTTCTTGTTACAGGATGTTATCAATATGGATGCTTTATGTAATAAACCGTGTGATAGTTCTCTTTTTTTCCCAAAACTTTAGGAAGGTTTATGATCATTGATTGATAGTGTGCCCTGGAGTATGTGGGATTAGCAAGCAAACTGAACTACATCTTAGAATACTGCCTTCATGGTGGTGGCAGCATGCAAGAGGAAGAGCATCAGGGTGAAGATGAAGCAGTATTTTGTCCAAAAACAGTCAAGGACAGTTTTTTGTTTTTTTTTCTAGCCCTAGACTTTGGATTAGACAGCTTGCAAGGTGAACACTGCTCATCAGCTGCCTTGTAACCAAGAGCTCTTGTAAATCTGTGGTGTTTTGCTGTTAGAACAGTTTTATACTCTTGTGTGCATAAATACTTTTTCTGACAGCATGAGAAACCAGTGCCATGAATATTCAGTTAGCAGCAGTAAAAACTCTCAGTGTGGCTCTGAAGTTTTAAGATGACAATCAGATAGTTCAACAAAGAGCAGGAGAAGCTGAAATAAAAACTTTCACAGCTGAGTGGTTTTATTTCACATCTGCTATGGAGTCTGAATACTGTCTAACACAGGTACCTCCTCGCATCACCCTGGAGTTGGTGGATATTAGTATAAAGGGTTCATAAAGTGTTTAGTCACTTGAAGGTCATCTGTGTTTAGCCTATTATTTCTACAGTACTGAGGAAATTGGGGCTCTTTTTCAACTTTGTCATTTGCATTGAGGACCTAAAGCCTGATGTTTTTATCTGATGGCTGCTTTCCTCCATTGTGCTTCTGAAATAGTGTCTTCATGTCACACTAACTCAGTCTTATGGATAAATTTACTTGTGAGGGCTTGAGTTACCTTCTACTAAGTATCTGAAGGACATTTCTTTCTTTCTTTTTTTTTTTTTCACTCTTTTCTATTAGAAGCTATGATTTCCTGTGATAAATAGACCACAAACAAAAATAAGGCTCAAATTAATGACAATTTGAAAAGACACTTGTTGGTGTGAACCCATAGACTCATGTATGTGAATGCTTGGCTCATAGGGAGTGACACTTTAAAAGATGTGGCCTTGTCGGAGTAGGTGTGGCCTTGTTGGAGGAAGTGTGTCACTGTTGAAGCAGGTTTTGAAGTCTCATATATGCTCAACCCACACCTGGTATGACAGTTAACTTCCTATTACCTATGGATCAAGATGTCGAACTCTCTGCTACCTGTCTGCCTCCATGCTACCTTTCCTCCTGCCATGAAGACAATCCACCCAATTAAATGTTTTTTCTTTATAAGATTATGGTGGTCATGGTATCTCTTCACAGCAATAGTAACCCTAACTAAAACAGAAGTTGGTACCAGAGACTGGGCTATTGTTATGACAGTCCTGACCACGTTGTTGTTTGGAGGAATTTGGACTTTGGTGCTTTGGATTAGGAAAACAGTGGAATGCTTTAAGCACTGCTTCATGGGCCATTCCAGTAGGAACATGGAAGACTGAGGTGCTGAGGGTGATTTGAACTGTGGGGGCTTAGCTCAAGAGGTTTCAGAGGAGAAGAATTTTACTATGTTATGTAGAGATCATTCTTATGATAATTTGGTGAAGAATGTAGCTGCTTTTGGCCCTTGTCCAAAAGTCTGCCTGATGCTAAAATGAAGAGATTTGGATTAATTCTGTTGTCAGAGAAAATCTCAAAATAGCCTACTATAGATTCTGTTGTGTGGTAACTCTAACGAAAATTTATAATGAAGATGGGAGGACATGCAGAGATGACTGGCCACACTAGCGGAAGTCCATGAACTGTGGACTGGTGGCTGTGGAGCCCCCATGGGACTGGACTAGGCCATCTGGATATGGAGGATGGTTGTTTGGCTCGAACTGTTTGGGGGGCACCCAGGCAGGGGGATCAGGACCTGTCCCTGGTTTATGAGCAGGCTTCTGGAATCCAGTGTCTGTGGTGTGACACCTTGCATGGCCTTGGTGCAGTGGGAAGGGGCTTGGACCTGCCTAGGCTCAGTGTGCTGGGCTCTGCTGACTCCCCATGGGAGACTTCGATTTGGGGGATGTGGGGATTCGGGGTGGCTTTGGAAGGAGGGCTGGGGGTGGGAGGAGAGGGGGGGTCTGTGGATAGCATGTGGAGTGAGTAGAAAATTTCTCAATAAAGAAAAATGGAAAAAAGAAATTTTATAATGAAAAGGCACAGGCTGTACAATTTGAGGAGAAAGGGGGCACCAGGAAACGGGATGGAGTTAAATCCTATGTTCAAGGAGATAAACAGATTAAAAAATGGATTTAAAGGGGTGGTAACCTCAAGGCAAGATCTTACACAGCTAAGTTTCCAACTTGTGAAAAGTAATTAAAGAAAAGCTTCAAGTTGGGTGTGGTGGTACACACTTTTAATCCTGGAACTCAAAAAGCAGAAGCAGGTAGATCCCTGAGTTTGAAGCCAGCATGGTCTATGTATCCAGTTTCAGGACAGCCTAGCTTAGGCAGTGAAGGTAACCATTGAACATAGGAAGCTGATGAAGATGTAATTGAATGAGGAGGCAAGCAGCAGAACGTGGCAGCTTTGGCCATGTGGTTCTGGCTTTAGAATCAAGGATAGAAAAAAGGGGTTATGAAATCTCCCTCCACAACTAAGGAAAACCACTAAGACCAGGTATGTACCTGAGGTGACCTTGTGTGGAGGCCCAGAGATGTAAGGCAAATTGTTAAACAGTCTTATTAATTAAAAAGCCCAGAGCCAGATATTTGGATGAAAACTGAGAGATCAAAGGAATAAGTCAAGTCACAGCGAACCTCACCTCGCCAGCTCCTCAGCCTCCAGACAGAGACATTTCCTATATCCTTTCTGTCCCTGCCATCTCACTTCCTCTCTTCACCCAGCTACATCACTTCTTTCTGCCCAGCTCTGTCACTTCCTGTCAGTCTGTACAAACCTCCAGACCTTTATGGTTAACTAGTGTTGGAATTTAAGACATGTGTCACCACGCATGGCTCTGCTCCCAGTGTGATCTTGAACTCACAGAGATCCAGATGGATCTCTGCCTTTCAAATGCTAGGATTAAAGGCTGGTGCCACCGCTGCTTGACCTGTGTTTAATATAGTGGCTGGCTTTCTCCTCTGATCCTCAAATAAGCTTTATTGGGGTTGACAAATAAAATATCACATTTCCCCTTTTCTGTCTAAAATAAAAAATTATAATATAAGAAAAACTATATATAATAAGTACAATAACTATATACAGTATATACAGGCAATAAATATATCAACAATTTCTAGTCCATTTGCATTTGACAAATTCAGCAAAAATATTCCATTATCTATCCTATTTTGGTGAGTCCGAAATGTACCTAATTCACTTTCTATTCTAACTTGTATTACCAACCAATAACTAATAAAATAAACAAATTTATGTTATTAAAACATCTTAAATGCCATATTCTGCTGATCTCTGAAGTGTTTGAAGATGACCTGTCTATCTAAAATACATCTCTGCTTGACCTTGAAAACATACCTAATATGACTACACGTTCGATTGTAATGACTAACTACTAACCTGCATTCTTTATTATTCTGAATAGTTAGTAATAACTTTCAAGGACTGGAAAACTGCTGTGAAATGAACCATTGCTGCTCATGGCAGCACACGTAGGTTGCAAAGGGCCTATCTTTGCCCCCAGCAGCTCCTCTCTCCCGAAATTCAGCAACAGAAGTTTGCAGTCAAACCATCTGTAAGTCATAGCATGACCTGAAGAGAATTTGGGGCATCACTTTAGCACCAGCATGCCCCCCAAAAGCATTACTGATTTCCCGATAGTCTTAGGCAGACCAAAGAATAAGGAAACATTTAAAAACAGGTAACTTTCAAATATTAATACCAATTTCCCTCCTGACATTCTTATATGAATAAAAACCTTGTCCCAAATAATTATTGGTACTGACCTTGAAAATCCAAAATTCAGGCATCTCTTCCCCTGTGTGGTCTCTGGGATACAAGAAATATGTGAACTGATCTCTCCACTAAGCAGCCAGTTGCCATGGAAACAGCTTAGTACTTTATAAACCCTTCTGGCTAGTTCCTGGAATATGAACTCTACACTAGTTTTAGAAAAAAATAAAAATATATCTAGAATAAGACTCTGGTTTTATTTTTTCAAAAGCACCCATATAAAATTGCAAATATCAGGATGTTATTAAATGTTATTAAAAGCGCTAAGGCAGACCTGCTATCACCAGGCAGGCTCCCCTGTTATTGCACCCTACCAAGGCTAGCATCTCAGCACTGTTTTAGGTTTGGTGGGAAAAACATCTAGAAGAATGTAATTTTATTTAGTCAGCTTTACTGTTCGTGCATTATTTTGTACTTTAAATTCTAATAGCCTTATGGAGACATGCTGTATTTACCATGCCTGTGTCAGATCCAAGAAAGTATATGTAATTTCACTTTCTCCATCAACAGTCAGTTTGCGTTGCAGTGTTTCAAATCTAGTTCATCCTTTTTCTTTTTCTTTTTTTTTTTTTTTTTTTTGGTTTTGGTTTTTCAAGATAGGGTTTCTCTGTTTTGCCCTAACTGTCCTGAAACTGGCTCTGTAGACCAGACTGGCCTTGAACTCAGAGGTCCACCTGTTAGTGTCTCCCAGTGCTGGGATTAAAGGTATGTGCCACCACTGCATGGCTCTAGTTTACTTCTTATCTGAAAGGTAGGAGAAATATCTCAGGAAGTGAACAGAAATCATCAGTGGTACAATGAATTGTGACGCACTCAAACATTTAAATGTGGTTTTAAAAATGATACTAATGCAAACATAAAAATTACTTAAATATAGGATGAATAATAGCATTTAAGCATATCTTTGAAACTTAGGAAAGTAAGTTTATTTACTCAGTCTGCTCCATTCTTCCTTAATACACAATTCAGCTCTGAGATCTGTTCTTTCTGGGCATGTTTAGTGCCACATTAATAGGCAGACAGTTATTATTTAATATACACATTGTTAAAATTCATTTCCTGATAGTCCTTTACTATACTGTAATTGGATTGTTGTGGACTGATGCTTCCAGCCAGCAGGCAGCCATGGTTCTAGATGGGACAGCATATCTCTGAGCACTGTCTGTATCTTTGGTGCCTATTTCCTTTCAGCTGCAGGCTGCACCTGGAGCCAGGAGCAACCCTCGCAGTGAGAATCCCAGAACACAAGCTCCTCTGAGTCCCCAGGGAGACAGCCAAGCCATAATTGGAGCTGCAGCAGTGGCCAACTGGTATTTTTGCTGTTTTCAAGGTCCACAGACGACATTTAAAACTTAAAATCTCCAATGTGAATGCCACTGCATCTTTTTTATTGTTAATTCAGTAACTCCAGCTTCTTCACCAACACTTTTTAAAGTATGTATTCACATGAAAAGCAGAATGAAGATGCTGAGAGACCCAGGCCACAAACAGAGCCACCACTGTGACACTGGGAGTCAACCAGGCACCCTGCACTGTTTGAGGAAATAGCAGGTATAATTGTCAGAACTTGGAAAAATGCAACCTAAAATTATGCTTGAGAACAAAAGCATTGGGAGATAACAAGGTTGTCTACAAATTTAAGATAAAAACAATAATGTACGAACTAAATTGATGTGGACTTTGATTGCATTGCTAGAAGACTTACTCATTTGTATACAATTTGATTTTCAAAAATATTACATGTTCTCCCTGTATGGCTATTGCTTCAGAATATATTCCAATTAACTGATTAAGAATATGCTTTTAAATTAGACAAACAACTATAGACTCAATGATAAGATTCCTAACTGTGGGAAGTAATGCACTGGGCAATTATTACTGTTAATTCCATTCCATGAATTGATTTTCATGTGAGATTTAATGGTGTAGCTCTCAGCATGCAACAGGTAGCCAAGTGTGTCTCCTCCATCACTCCTCTTTCCTTCATTTCCTGCTGGCACAGTAGGCTGGCATCCCCTGTCTTTTTATTTCTTGTGCCAGTGCCAGTGTTCTCCACTTCTTTTCTCCCCTCCCCAGGGCTGCACATTTCTACCTGCATATTGAACGTAAAGCCCCAGCTGAGCTAGGTGTTTCAGAAACCAGGATGGACATTGAGCAGTCACTCAGGACAGCACCTTCAATACCATGAGAGAGGTTCACAATCTGTAACATGATCAGAAATGTACTATGAAAAAGCTTTTGTCCTCGTCTGTGCCATAGCACAGTGGAATACACACTATTTAAAACTACTGAATTAAAGCAGTTGTGCATAGCAAAGAGAAATTCTTGTTTCAGTTAAGGGAATAGCCAGTTCTCATGATCAGTCAGCAGTTTGTGCAGTTTGTTCAATAAATGTAATGCTTGGGGGGTGGCGTCTGTTTCTATAGCAGACACCCTGGGTCTTTCCCAAACCAACTCTGACAACAGATCCCTAAATAATAAACTTTAACTTCTTGGAGCTCTAAAGGTTCAAAAACTAGTCACAATGGTTGATATTTTCCTCACACCCTGTTTGTAATCTTGGCCCTCCACACACTGTGTGTGAAGGTGGGCAGGGGTTCAGGTGAAGCTCGCATTCTTGAAAGGCCATCTCTAGCATCACTGCTGAGACAGCTCCTCTCCCACCTCCTCCACCCCTGAACTGTTCCTTCCGTGCTTGTCTTGGAAGTTTGCCCTCTCTCTTCCTCTGGCTAAACTTCTCCCTCCCTCTCCTCTCCATTCTCTCTCATTGTCTAATTATCTGAGCAAGAATTCAGTCTTCTTAGAAGCTGAAACTGTCTTTTGAATCACTTTTCCTGCCATGAACTGTATGTGTGCTAAGTAAATGATGGAAAGACTAGTAGGAGACATCTTTTCTCAGAGTGCTCCTATTGCACACTCCAACTTTACTGTGACACTCATCCTTCAAGGTTTGTGTCAGAAAACATGGTCGGGTGAGTGTTTCTTGGCATTTAATATACAGTATGGCAAAAAGGTACACTACCTGTTTTATCCAAAAATAGCAACAAAACCTTTACAACTGGATGCTCAGGTTTGGGATTTGTTGTTGTTATTGTTGTTCTTTCAGAAATCCCTGCAACGGATTTTGATTAGATTCACTCTCTTCAACTCTACCTCCACTTCTCTTCCCACCCAACTTTATGTCCTCCCCACCCCCATCAAAGCCAATTTGATCTACCCAAACGTTCTTGGGTGTGTGTGGTCTTCCACACCTACAGAAAACTGACTCTCTTTTTCTCTAGTTGCTTACAGTCACCATGCTGGGAATTGGTCTGGGCAGGTCTTACACACACATACTGTCACAAGCTCTCTAAGTTCATGTGCACCTGCCCTGCTGTGTCCTGAAGACACTGTTTCCTTGTAGTTGCCCACTGCCTCTGGTTCTTACTATCTTTTGACCTCCCTCCTCTGCAATGACACCCAACCCTTGTGGGGGTACAGTACATACATTCTATTTAGGGCTGAGCATTCTGGAGTTGCTTACTCTCTGTTCCTTAGCAAGTTGAGGGTCTCTGTGTTGGTCATCATCTACTGTAAATAGAAGCTTCCCTAGTGAGGGTTGAATGATACTTTATCTGTGGGTGTAATGATAAGTTGTTAGGAATTGGTTTAGAGACCCATTGAAAGACAAATAGATGGCAGTTATAAATACTTTCAAATAATATAAACTTACTAAAAGTCAGCTTCTTTGCCGCTTTCTGTGTTGAAATACATTATTTTAACCACTTTAAACAATTACTCCCATAATTTGTCAAGTCTTTACTTTCATGATAGATACTGTCAAGAAGTCATTATATTCAGTTGCCTTTTACAGTATTAAATATTTGAAATTGTATTTGATTATATGCACATATAACCAATCATAATATTCCAGAAAATAATATTTCATAGAGATTCTCAGGAAACATGTCTCAATGATTTCTTAAAAGTGGAAAACCACTTTATTAAAGGAGAAAGCACAAAACCCATAGTGGCGGTTTGAATAGGAACGTTCCCCGCCCCCCTTGGCTCATGTGTGTGAATGTTGGCCCATAGGGAGGGGCACTAGTAGTAGGTGTGGCTTGTTGGAGGAAGGGTGTCACTGTGGGGGCGGGCTTTGAGGTCTCATATGCTCAAGCTATACCCAATATGGTACATAGCTTCCTTCTGCTGCCTGTGGGTCAACATGCAGAACTCTCCACTCCTTCTCCAGCACCATGTCTGCCTGCACACTGCCATGTTTCTCACCGTGACAGTAATGGACCTCTGAACTATAAACTGCCAGCCTCAATTAAATGTTTTCCTTCATAAAGTTGAAGTGGTCATGGTGTCTCTTTGCAGCAATAGAAACCCTAACTGAGACACCCATCTTCTGAGAGTATAGGTTACACTTTAATAGGTAACTTTGCACCCACAACATCTTGTTATTGGAGGTATTGAAGAGGTTTCATGCCGGCAGGTGTCTTTGGCACTGCCTATTTTACAGTAAGTGAGCTTCCTCAGAAAGTTGCCCATCAGGCATACAGCTCAAATCTTGTTCTCTACAGGCGACTAGTTGCCTCGGGACAGTGTGTATTTAATTTGGGTAATGTGATGGATTGTGAGACTTCACTGTTTTCCTGAAAGTGTGTTGAGCTCTCTGTCAGCTAAGGTGGGGAACAGCCCTGCCCCTGCATTGTGTTGCAGCTCTCCCACCTCATAATGGACTGGCCTGCCAGGCAAGCTACTTCACTTAGTGTCCTCACTTTCCTCCGGGTTGAGTGATTCAAGGAAGACAGTGAATATGGAATACCCAATAACTACTGTCATTTTTAAAAGATTTTTATTGAATATGAAAGAATTGATTAGTTTTGGATGATTCTTTTTTCATTTTTTCTCCATATCCAGATATTCTTTTCAATTTCAAATGTTTATTCAAAGCTTGAGAAGTTGGTGGTTTGTTTTTTTTTTTTTCTCTGCATAAATAAATTAACAGTACTCTATTGCAGCTTGTTGGATTAGAACAATTCATCTAGTGGATTTAAATTGCTCCTAATCATTACTTTTTGCTTACATGATTCCAATCTGTATGATTGCCAGTTATTATGTCCTAGTTCAACAAACCAGTTTCCCATCACCATAGTTCAAGTAATGATAACTGCACTTATATAAAATATAAACCTCAGAGCTAGCTCTTCTTTCCACAAATTAGTAAACAGCAGGTGGCTATCCTCAGCAGTGGGTGGTGATGGCAATTCTTTCGAGGCTTTCAGCTCATTGGTGGTAGGGCTGTGGTCACCTTGATTCAGTGCCCACAGATGAGACTACTCTGACTGTGTTGCCTACTTGTCTCTCCATGTTGACTCATGTGAACTTGTATAGAAACAGAGACATAAAGAGAAAACTGGCTGACAACAGGTCAGCAGAATAAGAGCAAGTGGTGCTTCTGGGGGTGAAACTTGAACCAGGTGACTGCCAGTTATCTAGATCTTGTCTCTAGAGACTTTTGTCCAGCAAGAGTGACTCATTGAGAGCAAGACTAGTTGCTTAGGAATGTTGAATGGTGTGACTTTTCTTAGTTAGGGTTTCTGTTGCTGTAATGAAACACTATGACTAAAAAGCAAGTTGGGGAGGAAAGGGTTTATTTGACTCACACTTCCACATTGCTGTTCACCACTGAAGAAAGTCAGGACAGGAACTCAAACAGGGCAGGAACCTGGAGACAGGAGCTGATGCAGAGGCCATGGATAGGTGCTTACTGGCTTGCTCCCCATGGTTTGATCAGCCTGCTTTCTTATAGCACCCAGCAGTAACACCACTCACAATGGGCTAGGGCCTCCCCCATTGATCACTAATTAAGAGAATTCCTTACAGCCAGATCTTATGGAGGCATTTTCTCAACTGAGATTCCCTCCTTTCAGATAACTGTGGCTTATGTCAAGTTAACATAAAACTAGTGAGCACATGAAACAAAGGATCAGATATACCAAAACAAATAAACAAAAAACAGTGCCATCACTGAGCTTACCACCAAAGGAATCACCAGAGATGGACTTGGAACTTATTGAAACTATAAAGAGTTAAATGGAAGCTGACAGGGCAGTAAACCAAGTGTAGAATGGACACTCACCACATTATATGCAGTGTGATAGGATGGACAAGATAGGCCTTATTCCAACCAGTACACACACACACACACACACACACACACACACACACACACACAGTCTCGATGTGCTTGTCAATTATACTGTTTTAAGTTATACTCATTATGTACACATTATAATGGTAAAATGTATTTAAGAGTCACAGAAGGGTCATAATTTTTGCCACTAAATACAAATTGCACAACTTTCATTTATATTATTTTTATACTTAGAACTTGGCAAAGCAAAGACTTTAGTAAAAGATAGATGCTACCCTTGCCATTGGGGTTTTAGATGGCTAAAACACTAACTCTTATATTACCATTGCTACTTGTAAGTACATTGTTACTCTTTTAAAGGTAACCCACTGCCTGTTGATAATGTATGGGACAACTTCAGGGCTCCTCTTAGATACCGAATCCTCAGATGGTCCAGTCACTTACATAAAATAGGAATGTTTGCATATGCCCTGCACAGCCTTTCCCGTTTGCTTTACGTCGTCACCTCTGAATGACTTTCAGTATTGAATGCAGTGTGAGTACTTGTTGAGCTCTTCTAGTTGGGGAATAGTGACCTGAAGAACATCTGTACGTGTTTAGTACAGTATTTTCCCTCAAATCCATGATCCCCAGTTGTTTGGAGCCATGAATGCATACTTTGAGGGTGCAGGCAGGCAGGCATAGTCAGTGCTGCCTTCTGATTACAGAATGTTGGACTCTCTTGTATTTGTCATGGAAAAGGTTCAGCAATCTAAAATTGGGTATTTAAAGACTCTTGAGTACTTTTCAATGTAATGTTTTATAGTCTAAAGTTCATTTTGTTCTTTGTGTTTCAAAAAGAGGACTTTACTAGTACATTCTACAGGCAGATGGACAATTGAGGTGTTATACAGATCAAGTTCTAATGACAGTTCCAGTCTCATGAGGGCTATGAATCTAGTCTTATTTGCTAGTGTAAATCATCAAGATATAGGATTCATGGTCTCTTATTTAATATGCATGCAAATCATTTTATTTTTAAACATCTAATATAATTAGAACTTGTTTTATTCAACCTTACAATACATAACTATAATCCAAAATGTTGAAATTGGCTGACTTTGAAAGATGTTACTATAAAGAATAATACAAAGAACTTTGGATGTTTTTAGTCTGTCCAATCTAGTGCTATGGTCTGTGAGAAAGGAAATTTCATTACAGGTTGGGAGATGGTTC
Organism: Onychomys torridus; assembly: GCF_903995425.1. Classification (NCBI taxonomy): domain Eukaryota; kingdom Metazoa; phylum Chordata; class Mammalia; order Rodentia; family Cricetidae; genus Onychomys; species Onychomys torridus. The sequence continues at coordinate 7,965,069 of NC_050444.1, forward strand.
CCATCACCCTCTGCATGCCCATAGTGATACCACTTCATTTTACTATGCTCCAGGGGGCCTCCTACCAACAGTATGCTTGGTTATGTATAATAATGCACAGCCTTGTTTGAGAAATGCCTGTACTGTTAAAGATCGGTTAAATTGCAGTGGTGGTGCACATCTCTAATTCCAGCACTTGGGAGGCAGAGGCAGGTTCATCTCTGTGAGTTCTAGGCCAGCCTAGCCTATAGAGGGAGTACCAGGACAGCCAAGGTTGTTATACAGTGCAACTATCTTGAAAAACAAACAGATTGCTTAAATCACTTTGAGGGAATGTAGTTCAGTGTCCATCTGAGTGGGATCTTTCCGAACTGCTTTTTCAGGGCTTCATTACAGGGCTTCTAAACAGACAGGAAACAAGGTAGTTCATTAGTTTTGATCTTTCAGCTCTCAGCCCTCTTGCAAACATAAACTTATAGTTAGTTTTATTTAGTATATTGTATATTCACTGACTTTACCCTCTCTACACCCAAATAAAATTCTCAAAGGTATTCCAAAATTTTCTCTGAGCATGGAGTGATGATTCCTGTAAGGAATGGATGATCTGTAAGGAAGCTCAGTAAGGAGGATAAATAGAAGACATGATAACTGGATGACCCTCTGCAGCACGGTGAGGGAGGGCAGACATGGAGACAAGATGACCCTCTGCAGCACTGTGAGGGAGGGAAGGCATGGAGACAAGATGACCCTCTGCAGCACTGTGAGGGAGGGCAGGCATGGAGACAAGATGACCCTCTGCGAAATAGATGAGATCTACATGAACAACCTGGACTACAGTGGGAGTAATGAAGGGCAAGATTTGAGGGAAAGAAAGCTTAGGGGAGCAGGAGATCCCAGCTGGATCAAGAACAGAAAGGGAGAATGAGGAATAACAGACCATGATAAATGAAGACCACATGAGAACAGGAATAGGCAGAGTGCTCGAGAGGTCCCCAGAAATCCACAATGATATATCCTCTGTAGACTGCTGGCAGTGGTCGAGGGAGGGCCTGTTCTGACCTAGTCTGGTGATCAGATGACTAAACACCCTAACAGTCATTTTGGAACTCTCATCCAATAACTGATGGAAGTGGATTCAGAGATCCTCGGCCAGGCCCCAGGTGGTGCTCCAGGTGTCCAACTGTCGAGAAGGAGGAGGGACTGCAAGATCGTGAATTGTTGAATCCAAGATTGCAAAAAGCACAGGGACAAATAGCCAGTCGAATGAAAGCACATGAATTATGAACCAACAGCTGTGGAGCCCCCAGCTGGATCAGGCACTCTGGATAAGTGAGACAATTGAATAGCTTGAACTGTTTGGGAGGCACCCAGGCAGTGGGACCCAGCAGTGGGACCCGGACCTGTCCTTGGTGCATGAGCTGGCTGTTTGGAACCTTGGGCTTACACAGGGACACATGCTCAGCCTGGAAGGAGGAGACTGGACCTGCCTGTACTGAATACACCAGGTTTAAATGAGTCCCCAGGGGAGTCTTGATCCTGGAGGAGATGGGAATGGAGGGGAGGGGTTGGGGGGAAGGTGGGGGTGGGGGCGGGAGTGGGGAGGACAGGGGAACCCATGGCAGATGTATAAAATTAAAACACATAATAATAATAATAATAATAATAATAATAATAATAATAATAAGAAGAAGAAGAAGAAGAAGAAGAAGAAGAAGAAGAAGAAGAAGAAGAAGACCCTCTGCAACAGGGAAGGTGGACATGGAGACTAGAAGATAATCCTCTGCAACACAGTAAGGGAGGGCAGACATGGAGACTAATGGTCCGTGCACAGTGACGGACAGAGATGTGGTGACTAGAAGTTCCCCTGCTCACAGTGGAGGAGGCAGACATAACCAAGAACAATTTGGGGACTAGGAAAAGTGGAAAGCTGGGAGCTGCAGGATAAGACCTTCAGGATAAGTGCACAGAAAGCTAATGTCACTTCCAGGCAGCTTTAACCTCAGACTTGACTCAGATGAGCTTGAGGGCTAACCGAATCACACATGGTACTTCCTGGAACACTGAGGACAGTTCCTGGAACTGCGGCTGCCCTTACCCCAGAATACCCACCTCGGGGTGTGGGGTTTTTCAGTTCTACTGTTCTTTTCCCATCCATCATAAGTGACTTTCCCCGCCCTCCCTGATCTGGCTTTTCATGGATCCCAAAGTTGCTCACACCCTGAGGACCTGTCCTACCTCCCACTTCATCATTCAGTGAGCTGCAGCTGAAATGAGGAATTCTTTTCCACTCACTCCAGGAACCTCATTACTTCTTCTTCAAGCGGGCTGTACTTAATAACAGAATACCTTCTGTCTGTGGGGTGGCCGAGGGGCATGGGTATATGACAGCATGATGTCAGCTCACTTAACTCTTTCAGTTCCAATTAGAGACTCATGGGGGAGGTTGGGCTGTTGAGGATCTAGCTAACAGTAAACAGCAGGTTTTTAGTAGAGAAGAGTAGGGCACTCTTCTCGTCACATGTGTAGATATCATCTCTAGGTGGTCTGCTTCACTTTCATCTTTTTCTACCAGACCTTGACCTCTGTGTCATATCTGTATATCATTTCTTTCTTTCTTTTTTTTCTTTTGGTTTTTCGAGACAGGGCTTTTCTGTGTAGCTTTGTGACTTTCCTGGAACTCGCTCTGTAGACTAGGCTGGCCTCGAATTCTCGAATTCATAGAGATCCATCTGCCTCTGCCTCCCTAGTGCTGGGATTAAAGGTGTGCACCACAACTGCCCAGCATTTCACACCATTCCTGACATGAAGTCTGAAGCTTGGCCCACAGTTCCGCTCTACAAATAACTGTTTGCCAAAGTACCAAATGAATAACTACAAGCTTAGGTCAATTACTAAGTACTTAACAGTTCAGGCACCAAGAAAGACTGAACTCCAATTTGACAAATTTAACATAATGTGTACAAGAATAATTTTTTGCTGAACAAATTTGGCCATGGCAAGAGTCTGTGGAAATAAAACTATTAAAGCTCCCAGGGCTTAATTCACTTATTAGTTCTAAAGAAAGACACAGTAGCTGTTCCTAACCCTGAAAATGACAAGTTTCCTCTTCTACAGTGTTAATCCTGCCCAGACGCTGCGCCGGCTCTGACTGGGCAGAATGAGATGGTTGGGTAAGAGGGCAGTTTGGAGCCTGGGGAGGCTCACACTCTCCCCACCCGAGCTCCACTGCCACAGTTGTAGGAGGGCGGTCCAGAAAAGGAGGTTAGGAAGCCTGGACTGTGGCAAGATGCCCAGGACACGGACAGGCCAGCAGGCATTCTCAGTGCCACCAGAGACACAAAGTTGTAGCTTTGCCAAAGGCAGCAGGGCAGCCTGCCCTGGTTTCTAACTCTCAGACTAAATAACATCCTCACGGTCTTCATGCCAGTAACCTGCCCTTTATGCAGCCAGCTCGTTATGGAGCGAGTGGAGCCTGCAGCAAACACTTACTGTGATTTATTCAGGGCACTTATTTGGAAGGGGAGCCTGGGGACAGGACCCAAGGAAGCTGTAGACACCACGCCCCTTTCTGTGCCCATGCTCCTCTTCCAGTGCTGTCTGCGGAGCAGTACCGGGAAATGGAATCCCCTCAAGAATGGCGCATGAGCACCACAGAGACCTGAAGCTCCTAGTCACAGAAATAATTGAAGATTTGAAACAAATGCAAATTTATTCTGCTTTCAGTTATCTTTTTTAAAAATAAAGAATTGATCAGAATTATTTATTTAAGAAACCCTCCAATGTAGACAGTTCTCTATCACCCCTGGTGTTTTGGTGGGAGTAGGAAGTGATGTGTACTTAAGGTTTAACGTGAGCTAAAATGGAAGACTAACTAGTTCTGTGATTATAAAAAGGGGAAGAAACTGTTTATAGAGACACTTTATGACATTATTATACATTTTAAATGGTAGAGGAAAAGAAACTGGCTAAGATTCTTTGTTTATTTGGGTTTTTTGGTTTTGTTTTGTTTTGTTTTGTTTTTTTTTTTGAGACAGGGTTTCTCTGTGTAGCTTTGGAGACTGTCCTGGATCTTGCTCTGTAGACCAGGCTGGCCTCGAACTCACAGAGATCCACCTGCCTCTGACACCTGAGTGCTGGGATTAAAGGCATGCGCCACTGCCGCCTAGCATTAAAATTCTTAAAACTTTAAATCTTAAGAGAATCAATGATTAATGTAAATCACACAGAAGATACAAGTGTTGGTACCATAGTTAAAAATTTAAAAATAAGCATCACACTGCTTCATGAACAATTAACATTTAAGTGTAAGCAAAGGCATGTGCATTTCAATGATATCTTACCTGATAGCATTTTTAATAATTTCTTTGTTATCACATAGAGACAATTTATGATTTCCTAAATGAGGTACAAAATGGCATTATTTACAAAGTATACTGCAATAACTAAATCAAGTCAGTAAATGAACCCATTGCCTCAAATATGTAACTTTCTTTGTGTGTGGCTAGAACATTTGAAATTTGTTACTAGTAATTTTGAAACCTATAGCACATTATTATCTATATTCACACTGTGGAATACAATATTAAAAACAAATTTCTTCTTGAGATTTAGAAACCTGGGGGAAAGTTTGACTCTTATTCTGGAAAATCCAAAACTTGATTTCAACTTCATTGTTGGTCAAATATTATGATTCCTTTTCCTTCAAATGTAAGTTAACAGAGTAGAAAATTGGATTGGAAGAACTACTTTTTTTTTTTTTTGAGAAGAATTTCCAAAGATTGATGATGTAATGGTTTAGATAAGAATATCCCCATAGACTCACTGTTTGGAGAGATTTAGTAGATGTGTCCTTATTGGAGGAAGTATGTCACTGGAGTGGGCTCTGAGTGTATGTAGCCTTACTCCACATCCAGTTCACCCTGTAGCCGGCATGTGAGCACTCAGCTTTCTGATGCCATACCTGCTGCTTTCTGTGGCTAAGTCTCCCTACCAAGGAGAACCCATGCTAGAACCATAAGCCAAAATAAACTGCCACTTCCTGAAGTTTGCCTGTGGGTTTTACCACAGCAACAGAAAAGCAAATAATACAAGTGATTATATACAAAACATTTAACTATTAAAGCAGCAGTGTTAGACTGTGCCCAGTATTTTAAACAGAGATATAAAAGGGGAAACAAACATGCCCATGAGGGATGTTCAGGGAGAACAGTCGAAGCACAGTAGCCCAGCATGGAGCTAGCTCAGGCTCTGTTTAGAATTTTATTATTCTTGGTATAGCATCATTTATAATTCCATAATCTGATTGATTTGGCATTATTACCTGATTATAATAATTCTTAAACTTCATGTTAGGAAAATATTGCTTTTGAATGATGTGTATGTGTTAATCTTAATAAGCCTAATTTTATGTTTTATATTATTTACCAATCTGAGTGTCCCTTCTTGCAAACAGAAAGCAGTATTCTGAGTGCACATATTAGTACAGGGCCAGCCCCAGCTCTCATGTGCCATTCCTCTCTCCAACAACAGTAAGGAATGGAGGGAGGTGTGTTATATTCTCTCCCTCATTCATTTAGCACCTGCTATGTGTTTGACAATGTTATTAGGCACTTGCCATGTCTTATTTAACTTATATCAGTTAAATAAGTTTGCCCTTGAATGTTTACAGTTTGGCTTGGTTACATTTCAAGCACAAGTCATTGGTAACAAAATTTAATCTTGTTTTGCATAGTTCTTAGAACAGTTTCGAATTATAATATGCAGGTTTAAAGTTAGTATCTCCATGTCAACAGCTTCCTTATTTCTGCTAACTTGTAATTCATTCTTGTTTGAAAACTACCACCTTATAAAAAGAGAAACCTCCAAGGTACATGTTATCAAGCTGTGGCTCTTGAGGATATTGATAGCATTAGCAATAGCCTGCATTTGTTCCAGGGAGGTGGTATAGCTTTCTCACGGTGCAGGATAGTGCTGAAGATCAGCTACACAAGGCCCCTGGACTCTCCTAGTGAGCTGTACCTTGTTGGCACACATCCCTGGCTTCATCCTGACCTAGTCCCTCTGAATATTTATCCCCATAAATCTGGGAGTAATTTCTAGCGATGTGTTCCCTAATACACCCTCAGGTGAAATATTCATCTTTGTGATTCCCAAGAGTTTTCAAAGGTTCCTGATGAGTTCAGCAGCAGTCCATCTGTACTGCCATAACTAAAGGTAGTAATCAGAGGGGCTCCACCAGCAGAGGTTTACTTCTCAGAATTCTGTGGGACTACAGTCACGATGACAGTAGACTGGTATCTGTCGAGGGCCCACTTCCTGGTTTGATGGACAGTGTTGCTGGGTCCTCCCAATGCATAGAGAAAGAACTCAGTTCTCCGCATCCTTTTCAGGTCCATATCTCAGCTGACATGTTAAGCAGTGAAGGAGCACATGTGACTCTCAGTGTCACCTCCTGTTTAGGAAGCCTGTGCCCGTTTATAGTCCATGCCACTTTATTCTGAGATTCTGTGCTGGAGAGTATCTCTCGGGGCCTGCCATTAGTGTCGTCTGCGCACTTAATAATAAGTTTGCTCTGGCCTGACCTCTGGGTCTTTAATGAGCGTGGCCTGTCACTTAGAGGAGAATAACTCACTAATAACTCAAACACTAGAATTTGTACAGAGAGACTGTTTTTCTAGTATATAACTATGATGTGTGGCATACACAGACATCCTGCTAGAGTCCATCTGTAGGAAGGGATGTTGTTAATCCAAACGCCTTGTTCTTATAATCCATTCTTGCTGTTACTTAAGTGCCAGATAAATTTTACTGAATAACTATTTATAATAGCAAAGATACAAGAACAAATTGCATATTTTCATAAAGATCAGAACTTCCGTTAAATACTATTGTTTATATATAATGTAGCTAGCGTTCTCAAACACGTTCACCCCTCCTCCTGTGGCTTCTAGCACCACATCCAGCCTCACAGTAGCTCCAGAGACTTTGTGCTCTCCAACTTCATCTATCATCAACTCAAGCATATGACCCAGAACTCCTGCTATCTCAAAACCAAAACATATTTATTTTCCTTCTTATTTACCCAAACAAGTTGTATAATTTAGGTATAGAGTAGTCTCCTCTAACTCTCACCAGTCTGACTCAACAGATGTCTTAAGTCACAGATAACTCCGATATTATAATGCTGTAAGAGCTCAAATCCTTATAATGCTGTAAGACATAGTAAGAGTTTGATAACAGTGTATTGTAATTATGACAATACAGTATACCAAAAACTGTCTAAAGATTGCAGGTTGCTTATTCTTGTAACTTTTTACTTAATCTTCTTGGGCTTGGTGGATGAGAGGTATCCTGTATTTTCTGACTGAGGGTAGAAGAGAAAAGGAGTGGTTTCATGGAGGACGTTTAGTAGGGTGAACCAGCCATGGAAGTGAGGGGCTGTTCCAGACAATTCCCCTGTGTTCGCTCACTTCACAATCCCAGGAGATGAGGAATATTTTCTGTCTTGTTAGAAATGAGAGTTCCAGAGAACCCGAGTAACTGCTGAAGTGGTGGACTGTGACCTGAAAGCTGTGAGTTGAAATAACCCTCCTCCTCCCCAGTCGCTCTTTGGCCCTGGTGCTTCATCCCAGGGATAGAAATCCTAACTAAGACAGTTGTTCTAGCCGGGCGGTGGTGGCGCACGCCTGTAATCCCAGCACTCGGGAGGCAGAGCCAGGTGGATCTCTGTGAGTTCGAGGCCAGCCTGGTCTACAAAGTGAGTTCCAGGAAAGGCGCAAAGCTACACAGAGAAACCCTGTTTCGGGGCGGGGGGGGGGGGGGGGGGGGACAGGTGTTCTAATTTGAAATGGAATCCCTATGAATTGTAGACCAATCTACTTAGCTCAAAATCTGTGACTCATTTGATAAATACTGTGTTCTAAATATCCCATAGCCCACTGGGGTGCCCAGCCCTGTCTGGTTCCTTGGAGATGACCTTTGTGGCTCACTTTCCAATCTTTCTGTGAATAAGCACACAGATGTGTTCACACAGAGAGACAGTAGTGAAGCAGAGTCCCAAGGTCTTCTTGTAACTTACTCACTCTCATTTTCCATGCTTATACATCACTAGTTGTTGCAGAGTACCTTGAGAAATATATTTCACTGGTATGCCTTAGAGCAGAGAAAACTTCATTTCTGAACCCCCCTCCAAAAAAAAAAAAAAAAAAGTGTAAAAGGAGTCAAAATACTACCCTGTTCCTGAACTGTGCCTTCACAGTCACAGAGGTTTAGGTTGCAATTCTAGCTTAGGCAATACAGCACTTTGAATATGGGTCAGTTCATTTACTGCTTTAACAGATACTTGTAAACTCTGCACCATGTGTTGTGTTATACTCTGGGAGTGCAGGAAACATTACACACCAGCTAAGCTATGCAAAGAAGGGGAGACTATAACTGTATGAAAATTACTGTCTTTTCCTTCCTTATCTCCAGAAAAATGACCAGTTGTCCCCACCTGTGCTGATTAGTTGTTTGTTCTGTTGTTTGTCAATTCAGGACAAGCTAGGCCACCCAGGAAGAGGGAACTTCAAGTGAGGGATGGCTTCCATCAGATTGCCTGGAGGCATTTTCTTCCCCTCCCTTTCTTCCTTCCTTCCATTTTTATGTGCATGGGTGTTTGGCCTGCATGTGTGTCTGTGAGGGAGCCAGATCCACTGGATCTTGAGCTGCCGTATGGGTGCTGGGAATTGAACCCAGGTCTTCTAGAAGAGCAGCCCAGTACTCTTAACCACTGAGCAATCTTTTAATGATTGATATGGACAGAACCAATCCTGGGCAGGTGACGCTATGTGATGTAAGAACAGGCTGTGCAAGCTATGGGGAGCAAGCCAGTAAGCAGCACTCTTCTGCTTCCTCTTCCTTCCTCTCAGACACTGAAACTTAGTTGTCATGGTAATAAACCAGAAGTTATCAGCAATTAAACTTTACAACTTCTTATTTAGAGTATGTTTCTCTTTAGGTTTGTCATTCTCAAGCCTAGAGGCTGAAAGATATACGAGACAGAGTATTAGGAACAATTGTTACCCTAGAACAGTCTCAAGCCTCTCAGTACTGGAAGGCTCACAGCACTGGGAATCTGCTGCCAAGATTGCCAGCCTGCGAGTCTGTCAGTCTTAGGGAAGCACGGCTGAGTCAAGACTTCCTGGGATGGCTGGAAGCTAAGAGTCTCCTTGCCAGGTTTATTTTACAGCATTTTAGTGCAGTTGTGTTCAGAATCCTTTAAGCAATGTGTTTGTGGGATGGGAGGATCAATAGCGGGAAAGCCAATTAGAAAATCTAGTGAAATTGTTTCTCGAAGTCTAAAAAAGCAGAAGGCAAGCTGTATTATCCAAAGAGAGCTGGTACGACTCTATGTGGTACTTTCTGGTGAGCTGCAAATACAGAACAAAGGATTTGATTCATATGCAGTCCCCAATGAGCTGATGTGAAAGTCAATATTTAAGAACAGATCAGAGGAAACTGAGAAAGGAGAAAACTGAGCAGTGCTCAGAGCAGTTGCTGTGTGTGTAAGCTTAGAGCCAGGGAACAACAGCCCAAGAGGAAGGGTGACCAATCAGGAGGGAGGTCGTCACTCTCACTGGGAAGGGTGACCAATCAGGAGGGAGGTCGTCACTCTCACTGGGAAGGGTGACCAATCAGGAGGGAGGTCGTCACTCTCACTGGGAAGGGTGACCAATCAGGAGGGGGGCATCACTCTCACTAGGAAGGGTGACCAATCAGGAGGGGGGGCCCTCACGGGGAAGGGTGACCAATCAGGAGGGAGGCCGTCACTCTCAGCCCTTCAGTTTCTTCTTTGCTGACCATGAGAAGCATCTGAACTATAGCAGAGTCAGAAAAGTCATTATTTTGGATGAATTATTGAGCATCCTAACATCTTGGACCTCAGTTTCTTTATGTATAAAATTTAGCATCCCTCCTCATAGACTTCATACTAGGAGTTACTATGTTAATGTCTGTGCACAGTTCTTATTCACAAGAAGCACCCTGTACCAAGTGTTATTTCTGTAATGGTTTTGTAATATGTGCCTCATGAATATGCATACTAGTAAATATAATATGTATTTATAACCAGAAGCGGGAGGTTGCAGTTTCCTTAATTATTCCTTTAAAATTGATAGGTTTAGTTTGTCTGTTAATGTCATTCTAAAAACTGAAAGATTAAACATATTTTATGTATTTAAAACTTAGAAACATGTAAAACAACATTTTGTGTGTGTGTGTGTGTGTGTGTGTGTGTGTGTGTGTGTGTGTATAGCTGAGGATCAAACCCAGGGCCTTGGACTTGCTAGGCAAGCACTCTACCACTGAGCTAAATCCCCAACCCACGACATTTTTAAACATTGATACCAAAAGGCTTTTGTCTTTATAAGTAATTGCATAGTGCTATAAATCTCAGCTTCCAAAAACATCTGAGAGATTGTAGAATAAGCGTTTTGCCTGTGGGTAGATTCTGCTAATGCATGCATTAGCTTTAAGTTTTGAGAATATTTCCCTTTCACTTTTAGTCATTTATTGATAATAACACACTTTCCACAACCCCAAAGGATTTAATTTATTTTGTTGCCTTTCTACTCTCCACCATGATCATGGCTCTGTGATGTGGTTTTCATACATGTGGTGCACAAACACATTCTGTCCTGGAAACACCAGTTACCACTAGTGATCAGGACGGCCAGCTTCATGCAAGCCTCAAAAGTCAGAAAGCCTTGACCTCATCTTCCTTATCTTGCACCTGGATCACTGTGGTAGCAGAATTCTCTGCTACTTCAATTTAGAGATTACCCACCCCCTATGTATGACCATCTTCCATCATTGGATTTCTCATTATTTGGTGATCCTCCTTATCCCAATTGGCCTGTCTTCAGTAAAAATCATAGAAGGTCCACTGAACTGAAAGCCCTGCATCCCTGGTGTTTCTGCTCAGTGATTTTGACTCACTGGCCCCAGCCATGTTCCCTTGTGGTCTCCCCTACTGAACCATGACATATTTGGAATGGAATCCAGGCCTGTCCTGAAATCTTTTTCCTTATTGCAGTAGCTCCTGAATAAAACCAGTTTTTCCTGAGAAGGAGAGGGTGGGGAGGAAGGGAGAGGCAGACAGAATGAGAATGAACAGACACTAATTTGCAGATGTACTGACCCTGGGAAAGCAAGCAGCTGAATTCCAGGGCACTCAGACCTCAGGAGGTGCTTCTTCCAGAATGCTTCTTGTCCATGCTTACTTCAACACTGATGTCCCTCATGGAAGCCATGGCTGTGGGGATCAGAAGTGTGGGGAAACAGATGATGTAGTTAATAGGAGCATGGCCATGTCAAGAATCCCAGTGCCTCAGGGAAATAGCAAAGCCTTTCCCTGTCCATGAGCAGATGGCGACAGTGTGTGCAGGAAGTATCTACCACAGCTTCCACCTCCCAGATGTTTGCAGCCCGAGATTGCTCCACTATAAAGAACCCCTACAGGGACTAGCTAACACTGCCTCCTCATTCAGCTGCACACAATAAACCTACCTCCTTGTTCAGCTGTATACAATAAACCCACCTCCTCACTCAGCTGTATACAGTAGACCTGTATTCATGTTCACCTGTTTCAGTAATCGTGACTCCTTGATTCAGGTGTATAAAATAAATGCATTGAGTTTCCAGGCTGCTGCTTCTGCATCTCCATCAGAGTGTGGCCCACCTGACCCTGTCTTTTCTGTACCTGTGTCTGTGTGTCTGTCCTTTCCTCCATTCCTTTGTAACCACATTCAGGTTTCCAGCACACAGACAGATGGGTTGTGGCAAAGAGGCCTCTAGAAAGCTTGCACTGAGGAGAATGTTTTTCCTCTAATTTTCCATCAAAAATCATCCAGGAATTGTAGCAACATGAGTCAACATGTCCCAAGTCATTTGTGGATTACAAACTCCAAAAATCTTCTTTTGAATCATAGAAGTATTTGAACCACTTCTCTTTTATGGATATAACTTCAGATGTTGGTTTGGTACAGCCTATGAAAAATGATTCCCCATTGTTACCCTAAAACAAATAATAATCATGATGATAAATGTACAAGTCTGCTCGACCGTATTGTGGCAGTTCCACTTTTAGATTCTCATTGCCTACAGACATTATTCTTATCTATTCCTTTAAACATTATAAGTTAACATTATTCATGATATTTCTGTACAGTCAGAACAGTTATATCCTCTAGAAGCCAAGAAACAAATTCACTGAAACTTATGTTCCATCTGCCCACTGGCTCAAGGTGACTGGAGCCAGTCAACAGTGGGCATCAGTGGAGCACATGAGCACCCCATACTTGATTCTCAATCTGATTGCTCTTAATTTGAGATTGGAATGTCAATCCTTGTTGCTACAACAAAATGTTTAGATTGAATGATTAATTTTGTTTTGCTTTGCTTTGTTTTATTTTATTGAGACAGTAGTGTGTCCTGTATCCCATGCTGGCTGCTATCTCACTATGTAGCCAAGGCTTTCCTTGAGCTTCTGATCCTCCTGCACTGGGATCTTTCTGACCTTTCAAGCACTGGGATTATAGACATGTGCCATCATACCTAACTTATAGTTAATTTATAAACTGAGACATTAAATTAAATTTTATTTATTCTAACTCTGGAGGCTGAAAAGTCCAAGATGAAGGGATAAGTAGATGTGATATCTGTTTATGTCTCTGCTTCATAGCTTTGTCCTCACATAGCAAAGGGGCAAACATGGACTTGTCAGCCTCCTTTGTAAGTGCAGTAAGCCTGTCCATGGTGGAGAACTCCTCATTTACTCACCTACAGCATCCACCTCTTTAGATCACACACCACTGGATAGTCAATAGATGGGTAGGGGAGATACAGACATTTAGACTGTAGCAGATAGCAGACATGACTCTGTCATCATGATGAATAAATTCCCAGTGGAGACAAGACCTAACTCAAAAGTTACTTCTTTTCCATTACCAAGAGGTTTTCTTTGTTTGTTTGTTTTGTTTTTTAGAAATTGCTTTAACTATAGTTTATCTTCTTTTGAATCCCTATAGTCTTGTTGGAATCACTATAAAGCATGACACATTGATGGCAAGAGTTCTTCCCACTGCTCCATTCAAACATTCCCAGGTTAGACTGTGGAACGAGTCTGGGATGTACCGCTTTAGTTGTTCTTGTCCTCTGCCTGACACCTGCCAGTTTTTTTATGGATTATCTCTGTTTATGTCCCCAGCAATCTGGCAAGGCAAGTCACAGTCCATTCCTCTACCATCACTAAAGGCAGTACCCAGATTTATATAGGTTCCTTTTTCAGGGTCATGTAGCCAGTTACAGCAGAGCCAAGGTTAAGGCAAGGTCTTACTGACTTCAAGCTCATACTTTAGTCAAGACGTGAACTGGACTACAAACAAGTGAGTAAGACCCGTATCACAGATGCAAGTCCCTGACTCCATGGACACAAAGACAGATTCTGAAAGGGTACATGGGCTCTAGGGGAATGGGGTGGGTGAAGAAGGGCACTGGCCAGAGTACACTTAAAGAAAGTAACCAGACTGCAAATGCACATAAGCACCTTGTCCTGTGTAACTCTGCCTTCTTGCACATAAGCACCTTGTCCTGTGTAACTCTGCCTTCTTGCACATAAGCACCTTGTCCTGTGTAACTCTGCCTTCTTGCACATAAGCACCTTGTCCTGTGTAACTCTGCCTTCTTGCACATAAGCACCTTGTCCTGTGTAACTCTGCCTTCTTGCACATAAGCACGTTATCCTGTGTAACTCTGCCTTCTTGCACATAAGCACCTTGTCCTGTGTAACTCTGCCTTCTTGCACATAAGCACCTTGTCCTGTGTAACTCTGCCTTCTTGCACATAAGCACCTTGTCCTGTGTAACTCTGCCTTCTTGCACATAAAGCACCTTGTCCTGTGTAACTCTGCCTTCTTGCACATAAGCACCTTGTCCTGTGTAACTCTGCCTTCTTGCACATAAGCACCTTGTCCTGTGTAACTCTGCCTTCTTGCACATAAGCACCTTGTCCTGTGTAACTCTGCCTTCTTGCACATAAGCACGTTATCCTGTGTAACTCTGCCTTCTTGCACATAAGCACCTTGTCCTGTGTAACTCTGCCTTCTTGCACATAAGCACCTTGTCCTGTGTAACTCTGCCTTCTTGCACATAAGCACCTTGTCCTGTGTAACTCTTCCTTCTTGCACATAAGCACCTTGTGTCCCTGTGTAACTCTGCCTTCTTGCACATAAGCACCTTGTCCTGTGTAACTCTGCCTTCTTGCACATAAGCACCTTGTCCTGTGTAACTCTGCCTTCTTGCACATAAGCACCTTTCTTGCACATAAGCACCTTGTCCTGTGTAACTCTGCCTTCTTGCACATAAGCACCTTGTCCTGTGTAACTCTGCCTTCTTGCACATAAGTATATCGTCCTGTGTAACTGCCTTCTTGCACATAAGTATGCTGTCCTGAGTAATGTCTTCTGCAAAATGCTTTGGGAGATCACTTGATGTGTCACCATTTTTCATCTGTGTCGTCCATCCCTATTCTCTTGATAAGCTGGCTGTGGACTGCACAGTGCTGACATGTAGTGGTACAAGAATAGCACACTGGCTGAAAAGACAGTTATGACAGGAGAAGTTCTAAGCAGGGCAGCTTAGGAAATGCCTCCGATATTTCAAGAAATGAAAGCTTTCTTTGTAATTTATTTTAATTGGAACACACATATACAGATTTCTGTGTTCCATCTCAGAAGTCACTGCCCCTCCAATGCAGACAGGATAGGTGGTAGAGAGTTCCAGAGTGGCACCCATCTCACATCATTGAGACAGTGATTTATTGCCCAAGTGCTGTATCTTAAAGCTACTTTCATTTTAAGTACATGCCTCTGGGATCCTTGAAATTCCCAAGGTGAGAAGAGAATGGCTGTAACTGGTTTCATCTAAAACCCAGAGAACAGTTATTGCAAAGTCCAGAAGGGTAGCTAGAGTCCTAATCCACTGAGGCCTGGCCCTTGCTGGCAGACAACACCTGAGGTGAGGCTTTGCAGCCAAGTGCTGTGGAGTGCCTCAGGAGGCATCCGTTTCAGGGATAGTCAAGGTGTAGAAGGTTGGAGATGGAGCAGACTCGTGCTTCTTTCCTCTAGACGTGCTGCCTGTTCAGTCATTTGGCTATTTGAGCCGAGCTGTGGGGTGAACACTGGGTGTCTGGATACATCAGTGGAGGACAGGTCACAGACAAGAAATTTAGATGATTCAGTTGATGTCATGCTCATGCAGAAAAGCCAGTCCTGCAATAGGAAAGTGTCAGGAGACTAAATGAGACCAGGATGGAGGGCACCAGAGAGGCTCAATGATCTCCTTTGTCCATGAGAAACCCAGGACTGCATCTGAAATCACTCATTGATATAGTAGCATAAGACGCCTTTGATGTGGGTCCAGAAGCCTGGCAGAGTTCATCAAAGCAGGGGAATGTACTTGAGTGTTAGTGAACATTCACTTCCCAGACTCTGAAGTACCCATCTGAAAATACTTTACTCACAAATGTTTGCAAATATTAGTCTATATTGTAAATGATTTGTGAATTAATCTGTCTTATATGCAAAACCTATAGTCATATTTTGACTCATTTGGGGTTGGTCTTATACTTGAGTTACTGCTGAATATTCTAGAAAGCAGAAATGCTTACAAAATGTACAATCTTTGTCACGAGCTTGCTTTGAAGTTAAGCTTGCATCAGTAGAACAGAGCTGTACATTCCGGAGTATGTTGTCGATGCTCCTTTTCTGTCTAGGGCTTTCTGTTCCTAGGAAATGCTTCCTCGTCTGTTCTTCATCTTGTTTTCTGACTTAGAGTCACATACACACAAGAGGTCTAACACATGTGCTGACCTTTCTGCATATGCCTCTGGGTAATGCTCCATGCATCATCCTGCTGCTTCTCTACTCCTTGGCTCATTTCTCAGCAGCTGCTGTGCAACAGCTTCACGAATGATTGCTGGACCTTCCTGTATCTGCTCTTCCGGGTGAGATTCCCTCTTGCTTGGATGCCAAGTCTCTTTTTTTCTAGGCTTATTCTGTCATTGTACTGAGGCGCACCCTCATAAGCTTTCTGAGTTACAGCATGGTCTATTCTTGAGTCTTTCTGCCAGCAAGACTTTATTCTATCCTCACATTTGAAGGATTGTCTGAGCTCAAAAATGTAAATTAATCATCATTTTCCATTAAAAATTACTTCCTACAATTTTGAAGACACACGGAGTGCTGGTTTTAAAATAACAGTGCTATCTCGATTCCTGTGTGTCCTGGGTGGGGATATTTTTCTCCTGAAACTAGAGTTTTGCCCCTGATATTCTGAACTTGTACAGTGCATGCCTCACTGTGGGATTTTTGACAATCTGGCTCTATATTCCCAGGCCTTTTTAAGTTCCTAGTAGTAGTTCTTAAATGGTTGCTCCAAGTCAGTATTTATTGTTCTCAAGCAGTGTTCTTCCTTGAGGATTGGACCAGCTAGATGGCCTTATCATCATCTCCTCCCTGTGTTCTGACTTCAGTTATGTTATTCCAGAAAACACTCTTGTTTTTCTTCAAACTTTATTTTGAATCTTTTTATTTGAAGGATATATTTTATTTCTAAATTTCTAAATTTTTGACATTTTATGTTTTTAAGACCATTTGGTTTTATTTGGGGGCTTCAATAGCTCCACTGATTTCTCTGAGAAATTTTCTAGGTCTTTTGAAGTTGTCTTCAAATGTCCTTTGAATATCTTATCTTCCACAGGCCTCTTTTCTTCTGTGTGATTATCTGGGCTCTGGCTTTCATGTCAGAGGCTCAGATCAGCAGTCTCTTAACACTTTAAAAAGGTTCTTCAGAATCAAATCAATGAGGAATCTCAGTGTATGAAAGTGGGAGCTACTGATGGCCATATGCATGGACGAAATGAAATCATATGCCGTGGCAACTTTTTCTCAGTTGGGATCTCCAACTTCAGCAGGAATCCCTCTAAAACTATCTTCCCAGGATGGGACAGTTTCCTAAGGGGGCAAAAATCTCTTCCTGTTGTGTCTGATGTCTTACTCTTGGCCTCAGGCGTACTCGGCAGTGAACAAACACGGTCCCACAGCTGTGTGATGATGCTCTTAACCTACTTCAGTGCAGTCCTTCACCCAGAATCCCTGGTGCTGCTAAGGACGCTCTGCTTACAGCTGTGTTCGGGTGGGTTCCCAGGCCCACCATGGCAGCCTTTGGAGTTTCACAGACCCCACATTCTCTGCTTTGTTGCCAGCCTCTCTGTTCCTTTCTTGTTTCCAAGACCTGCATTTTGGGGACGTGGTGCCAAGCCAATGCTCTCACTTTTCAGCAGGACCTTGTCCAAACACCTAGCCTGTATTTTGTTAGGTTAGTTACAGCACACTGACCCCCTGTGATAATATTGACTGTCACATTGACAGGATCATGAGTCATCTGGAAAACAAACCTCTAGGCCTGTCTGTGGGGTAGTTTCTAATGGAGGTGGGAGGAGCCCCTTAACTTTGCCAGCACCATTCCACGGCTTGTGTACTTGGGGTGTGGGGACTGAGAGAGTGTGTGGGCCCGAAGTGTCCATCTGTTTCCTGTGTGGTGGTCATGCCTACTGTGGTACCTTCCTCAGACTGTGAACCTTCTTGTCTTCTTCCCTTTGCTCACTTTTGTCAAGCCTTTGGACAGCAACAGGACAGATGACTAAAACATCACTTTTTAATCTCCCTTGCTCTTTCTGCACTTTTTATTATTAAATTCTCATTTTTTAAGGGATTGTAGAATGAAATGATCAGCCAAAAACAAACAAACAAACAAAAAAAGCCATACTATTGTTTTGAACCAAAAGTAACATTTGCATCATTATAGAAAATAGTTTTTGTGTATGTTTTTCAAGCAATGGCAGGCAAGTTCTTTAACTGTATTCTGTGTACAACCTTCAGAGCCCTTTGTGCAGAAAGAGCTGAATTCTGTCTCAAACAAGCATGATCTGCTAACTGCTTTATATTTGGAAGTTAATCAGGAATCATTGGACTTATCACAATTTCTGCTTTATAAATAGGAATTGAGAACAAATTTGTCAGTTGTGCCAGACTTATTCTCATAGCTGTTGTGATTGTAGGTTCTGAAATACAGTTCTCGCCTCTCAGAGTCGCTTCAGAAGACAGAATGAAAGCGGAAAGTTAATTAAAAGTGTTTGTGACATAGAGTTCAGTTTTGCTCTGTTTATGGGAGAAACGCGTTTCTTATTCTAGAAAAGAGGAGGCTGGGATGTGTGAAGGAAGCTTCTCTGTCTGCTTCTGCACCTGCCTGTCTGCTTTATATCACTTCCTCTTCATCTATTTCCACTTTTATTTTGGGGAGAGTCTGGTTATTTTTGTCAAACTAGTGCAGAGAACAAAAAGGAAGACCGGGTTTGTCTTAGTGTTCATTCAGTTGTTGGGATGGGCCCTGGTTCTCCCAAGTAGATGCTGTGTATGTTGCCAGAACCCCCTTATTCTTTCGGGAACTTAGTCACCCTGCAGTGAGCTGTGCTGGTCAGCATGGCTCTCTCAATGCCCTGGTTTCTCTGAGTGCATGAGACTCTCATAGGTTATGGTTTCCATGACTTCTAGGTTCCACTCTCAGCCTGCACTCTTTACCAGAAATATGTTAGTCTCAAAGGCAAACATATAACAGGCCAGTAAGATACAGACTGTGATTCCTGCTATGCTGTATATGTGTTTTTTCAGTGGACATTTTCATTATCCTTGTTTGTAGCCCCTAATTCCCACATTCTAGGTATGTGTGTGAAAAGAGGTGAAATATAGTGAGATGTACCCAAAACCTACAGAGAGAATTGGGGGTGAGGGGTATAAGAAATAATAGAATTCTTTTGTTATTATTAACAAAAGAAAAAAATGTCTGTCGCTGTTACTAGAACAGACTTTCACATGTAAATGGAGTGTAAAATTTCAGGATATTCATTATTTTTACATCTGTTTCTATTAAAATGATAATAAAAATACAGAACCTAGTGAGTATCGTCCCAGCACTTAGGAAAGAGGCAAGAAGATTGAGAGTTTGAAACCAGTCTTCGCTGCAGAACTAGTTCTAGGCAAGTCCAGGTTAGACAGTTAGTCCCTGTCTTCAAAAGCCAAAATATTACATAAATAAATAATAAATATTAAGATACAAAACAAGTGGGGAAAGTTAAAAAATGTTAAGTATGCTGTCCCTGACTCTTATTCTACATGGATTAGAAAATACTGGGAAGTTTAATTAGAAGAGTGATTTGTTCTAGGTTTGATAGACAGAGATCAGTTCTGGGCAAATTCTCATTTTCCTGATTTGTTTAACCTCTTATCAACACATTCTTAAGGAGCTAGCAAGGTGGTCTGCAATGAGAACTGGCTGCAACTTGGGACTGCTGGGACCTTCTCCATGAAAACACTTGTTAGAAACATTGAAGGAACACAATGAGTGCTGTGCTACACTGTCATGTATTTTTGAACAGTGAATGTTCAGATCCCTTGTTCCAAAGCCCGTCTTGGCATTCACTTCACGTTGAGGTGAAGCTTAAGCAGTTCTGTAGTAGTGCCTTTACCTACTTCAGTCCTAGAGGAAGAATGCATTTCTCCCCATGCCAAATCCTGACGCACAGTGAGGAAATGACTTCCCTCAGCAACAACAAAAAAGTTTCATTTTAGAGCTTTGGAGTAATTTAATAAATACAGCCCCATCTTCCTGATTTGGACAAATTTATCTATGTTCTTCATTCAAGTGGATCACACTTTCTGTGTCATATTTGAGAATGTCTCATTCATCCTAAATTGTGGATCCTTTCCTTTTTAGTCTCGAAAAACTTGTTTCTCTGTTTTCTGATTGATTCTGTACAATATTAACTTCTCTGAGTCAATTTCAGTGTGAGGTGTTGAGGGGTCCTTCATGTTTTGACCTATGGAATCCAGTAGCTCCAGCATTGTTTGTTGAATAAACAGTCTGTTCCTCCAATGATTTCTCTTTGAACTCCTGGCAGGAGCGGACTGTGCTGGTGTGGGGCTGTTTATTCCGGTGGTCTGTGCATCTGTCCTTCCCCTGCCCATGCCTTTTAGATGTCTCTGTCTGTGCAGGAAGCTTTGAAACCAGTAGAGCAAGCCCGGTCTTCTTTTCAGACCTGTTTAGCTCTTTCGGCTTCTTCTCTTTTCCATATAAATTTTAGATAATACTTTGCATGTTTGCAAATAAACAAAGGGAAGGTTTGCTTGCTACTCATCTTTCTTCTCAGTCATTTAGCCTACTCCTTATTATATGTTTAGTTATTTTAAACAGCACAGGAATGAGCTTCATTGTGCTATGTCATACATCCTGCGCTTTGTGGTCCCCTCTATTACCTGCCCTTGCCACTCTCCTCCCTGCAGATCACTCCCTCCTCTTGCTAAGTGGAGGGAGATAGGAGTGCAGGGGGTAGGCTGGTGGGTAGATATGGTTATATCTGTATTGCTGGGTAGATGTCTCAGTCAGTAAAGTGCTGGCCATGCAAGCATGGAAACTAAGTTTTTCTATATGGCTAACTGAAAGTCCAGTGTGTGTGTACGTACCCCTCATTTTCTCTGTCCATTCATCTGCTGCTGGAAATCTAGACTGGTTCCATATCATTAGCCTACTTTTCTTGTAATAGCTTATTTTTCTCTGTTTAGCTTGTCCTACAAGACTGTATACATAGAAAACTTGGAGGAATCTACAAAACTTCATTTAAGTCCCTATAGCTTACAAGTGGTTTCAGAAGTTGTAGGAAGATGGACATTAAAAGTATAACTGCATTTATAATGCTTTAAAAAATAAACTCCCTAAATGCCAGTGTAATGAAATGTGGAAGACATGCTGAAAAGGAGAAAACACAGAGAAAAAAATCACATTAGGGACTGAGAGGCAGCATAACAAACATGAGCACTCTCCTTAAACAGATGACAAATTTAATGTAGTGCCCCTGCCACACACACACTTCTAGAAAGATTCATTTATAAATTATGGATTTCATTTTGGTGTGTTTCATCTTACAAAAAAGTCCTTCAGTTTACAGGTTTGGTTTTTTTGTTTTGTTTTGTTTTGTCTTGTTTTGCTTTTTGTAACTGTTGGGTTGACCAGAGAAGTAATTTTCCTGCAAGGTACTTTGAATTTCTTTCCATTAAAAAATAACTTCTCTGCTGTAAAAATTCTTAGCAAAAGTTCTGTGTGTCAGGTTACATGCTGAGTGCTTCCAGACTGTCTGCCACCTCCCCAGCCACCTTCGAGGGTAGTGCTCCTGTTCTCCTGTGACAGCTGGCAATTGTAAACACCCAGAGAATTTCTTAGTTCAAGGTCACAGAGGGAAGATAAGAAACAGGATTCAGTCATGGTCAATGAAGGCCACTGCCTTCTGTGGTTCATTGTTCCATGACCTTGTGTAGTCACTAGAGGATACTGCAGCCCAGATATGGTCAGCGAAGGCCAACATCTGCTGTGATTAATTGTTCCATGACCTTCATGGCCACTAGAGGATATTGGGGCCTAGACATGGTCAGTGAAGACCAACATCTGCTGTGGTTCATTGTACCATGACCTTCCACACATTGCTAGAGGATACTGGGGCCAGACTGATCAGTGAAGGCCGACATCTGCTGTGATTCATTGTTCTATGACCTTCTGCAGTCACTGGAGAATAATGGGGCCCAGACATGGTCCATAAAGGCCAACATCTGCTGTAGTTCATTGTACCATGACTTTGCACACATCACTAGAGAATGTTTGGGCAATTCTTACTGTCATGTGAGTTATTTGCCCAGAAGAAACTAGTCTCTGAAAATCATTGCAATCTTTATATCCCTTCATGCCCTACTATGCTACCAGGCACTGTTTGGCACATTCACAGTCTGGCTGGTGAGCTAAATCAAGGATATCAAATGGTCTTACCATAAGGGAATTTGATAAATTCTTTTCATGGAAGAAAATCTCCTCTCTCTCTCTCTCTCTCTCTCTCTCTCTCTCTCTGTCACACACACACACACACACACACACACACACACACACACACACATTTTATTTTATTTTTTTTCTTTTAGAGTTTTGCTCAAATGAGCCCTTCCCATCCATCAAAGAAGAATGACTAGGGAAGTGTAGGGAAGTGTCTGTCTTTTTCCTTGTTCATGGAAAGACAGACTTCGGAATGACACATAACTTTTTTAGCTATGAAGTAGGTCACTTTGTGCTGTCTATCATACTGTTTGAAAAAGCTGTCATGGAGAAATGAGAAACTAGGTATTGATAGTTCTTCATCCACAGACTGGAAATGTGCTTACTGAGAACCTTTCTGAAACACACAGTAATGTCTTTTGATACTGTTCTTTTTCTTTGTTTCCCTGGAATAAATTTCATTTAGTGGCTGGTTTTGGAGTAATTGACTCTATAGGTGCACCAGCTTCATCTACTAAAATGTTTCTCCAGATATACTTGTAAATACAGAAGAATTAGCCACCTTGCTTTTTAGACATAATACTCAGAGTAATGCAGAGTGCTCTATTAAGCCAAACAGATAAATGTATAAAATCCACCACCTATCTTCAAAGGTTTTACACAAAAAGGAAAAATCCAATACCTTCCCACTAGTAGTCAATAAAGAAAGAAGAATTTCACAGAAGAGATCAAACCCCAAAGCTAATGGAGGGAAACTATGCTACCCAGAGCATTTCCTTGGAGATTAGGATGTGGTACCCTATGTGGTACATCTCATTTCTGAGCCTGAGGCCTCCTGCCTTAGTACGCTAGGTCCTGACTGGAAGTTTTAATGGCTTGGTTACTGGCCTGAAGTTGTTGACTAAATGTTTTCTAATACATTGTGGATAATCCATGGTAAGCTGACTTATTAGAGGTAAATATAACACATCATTTTAACACTGTTAAGTATGAGAACATCAGCTCTTAATGTTATTAGAGACTCTCACAGACTTCTAGGCTACAGCCACCTGCTTCAAAGCCCCAGCAGAGCATCCCCAAGGAGTTTTCCCCTGAGGGTCTCCTTAGTGAGCCATAAACCCCCAAGAAGTAGTTTCAGAATCTGCACCATCAGGAACATCACACAGGTACATACCTAAAAACATTCTGCTTCTGTGCCTGAAGTCTGGGTCCACATAAGGTATAAGATGTCAACCCAGCACAGAAGTGTGACCGCTAAGGCATCCAGGGAGGACCAACCAACCTCCGACTTATTTACCTTCATTAGTCTTTCACCAAGCCCACTTCCCATGTACCCCTTACTTTAGTGTCTGTTTCTTCCTAGACATAATCACTCACACATTTTCTTACCATATTCTTAATACATTACACTCTATGTATGACTTCATGCTCATTACTTGGTTTGGTTTATCTTTAAATTTCTGTCTTATGGTTGTTGTTTTTCTTTTCTCTCTGCAAATAGTAAATTCAGCTCAGACAGTGAGAAATTTCAGAGTTGTAGAACATACTTGATAAGAACTTAACGTTAGGGTTCCTCCTAACATTACAGGAATCCCATCTAAACTTTCCAGGATGGATAGTAAGACCACCTCCTCTATATTGCAGAATAATTCACTCTGGATCTTGATTGTTTTAGTTGTTCAAGTTTTGTATTCTTTTAATCTGGAAGCAGCCTTTATCTGATAGCATTTTCCACCATTCATTAACAACCTGTGGGGGTCTTTGCAGCCACCACAGCCGGCAGAGTAGTGATCCGTGGGAGGCAAGAAGGTGCTTTGGTTCAGCACAACTCAGTAGCTGGTATTGGTTCAGCTTTGGGAGTCTGACTCCAAGTAGGTTATTTTTGACATATTTAAGCAAGGCACAATTTGATGAAAATTTCCTGGTGATAAACTCAATTCCCACTAAAGCTTGAAATGTGACTAGATGGAAACTCTTCATAAAGTACATGTGGCACCTTCCATAAAGATGGGTTCTATAAATTGACTACCTGTGACACCTTCCATAAAGATGGGTTCTATGGATTGATGAGCTCATGATAAGAATCTGGGGGAGGATCTGATCTGCTGTGGTCTCAGCCATACAAACAGCACAAAGGTCACATCCTCTCCAAGCCATCTGGGTAGAAAAAAGCAGTTTATATACCCCTCGCTTTGAAGTCACAACCCTGTGTGTCTGACATTCCTGGTTCCCCTAGTACTTATCTGTGAGCTCAAGAACTCTTTACCACCCACAGCAACAGAAGCCAATATGTGCACCTCAATCCTGAGCCTAAGTTGTAGACTGATGATTATTTAGGGTCACATGGCAATCAGTGGTGAAGCCCAAGTCAAACCCTCCATACCTCATGCACAAGACCATCCCAGCCATTTCTCCTTATGGGCATAAGCCACACTGCTGTGAGAATCCAGCCAGGAACTCTCACCTTGTCAACTTTTAATTGTGTGCTCTGCTCCTTAAAATGTGTGAGGATGTCCCAGGATACCATGGGCTCAAGGGGTTACATTTGTCCCTTTCACATGAGTGTCTCTGGCACCTGGCACAGTACCTGCCATGTAGTACCACTTGATCAGGGGTCACACAGCTGAATCTCTATTAAGTGTCAGGGTCTTTTTGCTTAGGGTTTCAGATTCCCTATTGGTATACTTGTAATCTGCAAAAGCAACACTGCCCTCCCCTGTTCTGTAGGTTAAAAATTTCATTCAGACCATTTGCTTTTGGCAGGAGACTTGGAGCAGATGGAGAACTAAAATTTCCAGTGCCTGCTAGGCCCCGCCTCTGTGGTAGTTCACAGTCCTCACTAACTGCTTACTCACCTGGATGAGGAACCTTCCTACAGCTTTGCCTTCAGCCTGTAGCCTTTGCACATACTTCTTCCCTGCACGACCTCAGTGCTCTGAGGATGGCGCCGCTCTTTCTGTGAGTTCCTTCAGAACTGTCTCCCTGATGTCACAGTTAGCTAGTGTGCTATGCAGTGTTCTGACGCCTGTAACTCACTGTCTCTCCTTGTTCAGTTTGCAGCTGATTCTTATTCCCTGCTTTCAATGTGCAGGTCTCCTGCAGCCTGTGTGCCCTTCTTCACACTGTGTCATTCCCATCAGCACATGATACCTCACTTCTGCCATCTTGAAAAGTCACCCTCTCCCAGCTCTATTTACCCACCTCTAGCTGGCCCTTTATCTCCAAACCCCAGAAGCAAGCCTTCTCTAGGCCACTGATTCTGAAGGCTCCTTCGTTACTCGTTTCTGTATCACAGCTCTTCCTGTGGACATTGACAGCACTTTCTACCATGCTATAAATCTCTGCTCTCTTTTTCTATTCAGCGTCCATTCCTGTTGTGGCACATACAATATTGATTTGTGCCATACATGTAAGCGCCATACGGCATTCATTTTTCCCCTGCCTGCCATGTCGCAGAGGGTCAGTCAATGTTTTCTGAATCAACAGCCCACTCCCTGTGTTTCCTCTGTTTGTATATCGTGACTAACGTGCACCTCCTGGGAGCATATCTCCAAGGACTGACTGAACATGTGAGGTCTGTGCGACCCCTGGCTTCTCATGGAGCAGTCCTGGGAAGACGAGGCTTTTTACAACTCTCTGATTTTGTCTGTCAGGTCATAGCTCTGTTATTGTTTCCTTTGCTCAGAAGACATTTTAATTTCCTTAGCAAGACACTAGAATGTTTATTTTTCATGAAGGAGGATGCTGCGACATATTGAGAGCCCCTTGGAGAATCTCATCAAACAAAGAGATTGCATTGTCTTTACCTCATATTGAATCATTTGGGCTTGTTTTTACATTTTGTGAATGACTGTGGTGATGAAGTTTTCGGGGCACCTCCTTGTCTCCTATTCCCCTCCCTACTTCCCTGTGGCATAAGCAGGAGTGTTAGCCAGGGCTTCCTCCTTGCTGTCTGACCTACCAGGCTAGGACTGGTAAAAAGGCTGCTGGCCATATTCTGTCCCCCCTTCCTTGCTTGATATCTGTCCCCACCAATGTTCCCATGGTAGCCCAGAGCAGCACAGGGTGCAGGCTTGATCTAAACAGACCTAAGGTGTGCAGAAAGCATAGCAAAGCAGCTCTTTTAAGCATGCTACCCAAACTTCTGTGCCTCTATTTCCTCATCCAAGTGGGACCAAGGAAGCATGCTGAGCAGGATTAGACAGCCTGTGTCCTACCTGGTGTGGCATCAGCAGCTGAGAGGCAGCTCTGTTGGCCTCTACTGAGTTTCTCTGGCATGAGGCTGTAGGGGACAGACTCAAGCTGGAGAGATTGAGAGGCACTGAACATCAGTCCTGAACAAAGAAAGATACACTTTTCTGTTAAAACACAAGAGAAAGCCCCCTCTCAATACACAAAAGCCAATCTACAAACTGCAGGTGGAGGGTAACTACCTCAAAACAAACAACAGCCCCTCCCCCATTTCTGGGAGTAGTTTTTTTCTTGAATACATAGGAATCTGAAGCATTAAAGTTAGGAGACAGAGGCCGAACTGTGAATTGGCCTCTGTTTTCAGGTCTAGTGCAAGCTTTTCTGAGAGAGATCTGTAGTTTTTTATTTTAAATGTTTATCAGATTACTTTTAATTAGGGCTCTAGAAGTCTAGGTGATCAAGATCCTCTGGAGCCTCAAGTGAGCTTGCTCTGCCCTCCACCCCTGTTTCTTTTCTCTCTGCAGCAGAGTAGGGAGAATAAGGGATCAAAGCAACCTGCACAGAAGACACTATGTAGATTTCACTCCTTTGTCTTGAGGAAATCGAACACACCAGAAAATGGTCTGTAGAAGGGTTCCAGGCTCCACCTTATCAGCACAGGGTGCTGTGCTGGGGTGCTTTGAGCCAGGCAACTTCGTGGGAGATGAGTTGAGACCATTGCTCCTTAGTAGGGACAAAAGAGATTGCTTGGGCCAAGGGACAGCAGCTAGAGCAGCAGAAAGGATTCCCAGGTTCAAAGAGGGTGAGGTATTGGAGAGGGGAGCAGGATGGGGGAGGGAGGAGCAGAATGGAGGAGGAGGAGCAGAGTGGAGGAGGGAGGAGCAGAGTGGGGGAGGAGGAGCAGAGTGGGGGAGGAGGAGCAGAGTGGGGGAGGAGGAGCAGAGTGGGGGAGGAGGAGCAGAGTGGGGGAGGAGGAGCAGAGTGGGGAGGAGGAGCAGAGTGGGGGAGGAGGAGCAGAGTGGGGGAGGAGGAGCAGAGTGGGGGAGGAGGAGCAGAGTGGGGAGGAGGAGCAGAGTGGGGGGGAGGAGCAGAGTGGGGGAGGAGGAGCAGAGTGGGGGAGGAGGAGCAGAGTGGGGGAGGAGGAGCAGAGTGGGGGAGGAGGAGCAGAGTGGGGGAGGAGGAGCAGAGGGGGGGAGGAGCAGAGTGGGGGGGGAGGGGGAGAGGAGCAGAGGGGGGGAGGAGGAGCAGAGTGGGGAGGAGGAGCAGAGTGGGGAGGAGGAGCAGAGTGGGGGAGGAGGAGCAGAGTGGGGAGGAGGAGCAGAGTGGGGGAGGAGGAGCAAAGTGGGGGAGGAGGAGCAGAGTGGGGGAGGAGGAGCAGAGTGGGGGGGAGGAGCAGAGTGGGGGAGGAGGAGCAGAGTGGGGGAGGAGGAGCAGAATGAGAGGGGGCAGAATGGGGAGGAAGATAGCAGGTGAGGCCATAAAGGGAGAGAGCCTATGGCTTTAGACCTCATTCCAGTACCCTACACACACAGCCTCTCCCAGTGCCTCCAAGGTCATGCTTATGTGCACACATCAAGCTGACTGGCACAGCTGCCAGCTATCTGGTACCTGCTGCCTGCATTCCAGGGCTCTCAGCGGCAGAGCTGCAAGGGCCTGGGCATGCTGAAATGAGCTTGACAGTCATTCTGTGCACCTCAATACTGACTACAGACTAGTATTGTGAGTGGAGATCATGGTTGATGTTCTCTCCGCACCGTTCTAAGCCAAAGATTCTTTTATGTAAAATATGTTAGGTGCTAAAAGATGAAAATAATATGCTCTGAAAACTAAGTGTCATCTTATGTGTCTTGTTTTGAAGATATTTTTATCTCACAACTGAGGCAGAAGCCTTAGAAATGAAAAAAGAAAATTTTAACTGTTTCCAGAAAACACTCAAGGCAGAGGATTTGGTGGTCCAATAGCTGCTCTGCTCAAACCCTCTAGGAAATGGAGAATAATTCTAGTGTTCATTGACAAACAAATGCAAAGTAGTCAGTATTGTTTTAGATGAACCCAGTGGTTATGCCATACAGCATTTCTCCCATCTGTACTTGGTCTCTGTCTTAAGCATGGTGCAATGCTAATGTTTGCTAAGTTGTGAATGGTTTCTGTGTACTTGTGGGCCAACATACTATGATCCTTTACCAGAAGGACATATTTCACATATCATTCCAGATTGATGAATATTCCTATCTGCCAAGTTTTCTATCTCATGTCTTCATTGGGCTCTTAAAATATAAAATGGTCTACTTGATATTTATTTGACCCAATATTTATCATTTATTTCATTTTGGTGAGCATTTTAGTGAGCACCTACTATATAGTAAGATGAGGACTTTAATAAACGTATATCTGGCTTCTGACTTCTGGGTCAAGTTCTTGCCACTGGGGCATAGATGACTTTTATAGTGTTGTCTTCAGACATTTAAAGTTAGGAATACTTACTTCAGAGATACAGGCCCTCTTAGCCAGTGGTTTAACTTACTGATTTTTGATTGTATGATGATGCAAAAGAGGTATGTATGCACTAGTCTTCAAACATGGAATGTAGTTTCGATCTCCCAAGGACTAGCAAAGTACCATGCAGTCCTTTCCTATGGTTCTGGGTAGCTAGAAGCAAGCCACAGCTCACAGTCAGTCTCAAGGTCATAGTGGGAAGCAGCTGGCATGCTGCAGAGCTGTGTCACTGAGAAACAAGGCTCAGTGTAGTTCATGGACGGATGCAGCTTCCCCATATGGTATTTGCAGTGTGTGATCGGTGTATCGGGATGTAATCTATTGTGAGATGAGGAACATCCATATTAAGAGATAAACTCTAAAGCACCTGAAAGACATCAGTACATTTATAGGATGCCACATGTGTTTGGGAAGAAATGGTTATTATTAATAGGTAATTGGGGGGTGGGGGTGGGGAGGCTGTTTCCAGACAGAGTTTCTCTGTGTAGCTTTCACCTTTCCTGGACCTTGCTCGGTAGACCAGGCTGGCCTCGAACTCACAAAGATCCACCTGCCTCTGCCTCCCGAGTGCTGGGATTAAAGGCGTGCGCCACCACTGCCCAGCTAATAGGTAATTTTTAAAGGTCATTAATACAGAAAGTACCTGATGTATTCATGAAGGACGGGGTGGGTCTCTCCCACTAAAGAAAATGTTGCCTTATTTTGTGCCCTTCAAGTTTAAATGTTTCACATATTCATGTAACACCAATTTTAATATTTATTTCAAAACAAATGTTATCTTTTGCCCAAAGGCAAAAGGCATTAGAAGTTAAACTTTTTTGTAGACGTATTCTGTTTATCTATGTTGCTGCAGAAATCTTTTTTATGTTATGAGCTTTGGGATATAAATCTCTACAGGGAGATTTTTCCTTAAAAAGCAATGTTATGCAAATGGAGACATGTAAGGTCAGTGTTGGAGGGAGAATTGGACAAAATCTGCCGGATCCAAGCAGCTCTCAACCCTGGTCTGGGCTCTCTGTACCACAAAGCAACACTTTTCCCCACCTGCCTCTTTAGAAGGCCTGAACAAAGCCTTAGCTCCAACATTCTTCTCCAGTTTCTGGAACATTCACCAGGTTGCTGCTGCTGACCTGACCCAGGCAATGAGGGCAGCCAGCACACTCTGAGACCCACAATAACTGAGGGACTGGTCTGTCACAGAGGGCAGAGGCCCTGGACTTTAGTCTCGCATGGACTCCACCGTGTTAAAGATGAAGCAGAGAACAAAGCTGGTCTGCAGTGGTGTCATTTTGTGTTTATTTGGTTTAGGGTGCCTGTGTTATTGGATGATCATTAGGAATTCTGAAAACCTTACTTTTTAGTTAAGTATTTTTGCCATTATATTCCCACTGGACGTTTGGCACCAGCTACACACAGCATCATTTCTGTAATCCCAGATAAAAGGCAGAGCTGCTAAGCAGAGGTTGGTATCCCCAGCAACACCTCTTCCTTACTGAAACTAAGGAAGAATGTTGAACCTAAAATGTGACTTTTGTTTGTTTCTGGGTCTGTTTCATTTGTTTGGCCATTTAAAGAGAAACCCATTACTGTTTAATGGTGATTCACTTCCACATGAAAATGAAGCATATGTTCAGGTTCCCTAAAGGACCTTGGAGAAGGACTGAAGCATAAAAATCCACCAAGCGCTGAGATCCATCCTGCTCTGTTCCCCACAGCTGCAGTGGGCTGCATTTCATTTATAATAAGGGCTCTATTCTTTGCTTTGGCCCATTTTGCTCACATGACTGTTTGCTTTGAAATTTGAAAACACATATTTTCTTTGGACCTCAAATAAAAAATGGGGGCATGCAAGTGGCCCATTAGGCAGAAACTTCATGTGATCCAGTTTGACAGAAGTAGTACAACTCCGTCGTGTGAGAGCAATGGAATCATTTTTAAAAGAAGAAAAGAAAATATTGTTAGGTGGTCATAAAGCTTGAAACAGAATGAAGGTGATTATCCACGCCAAGTTGTAGACATGTGCACAACAGTTAATACAAGCTTGCACTGGCTGAATGGACGGGGTGCCCAGTCATCCTGAGCCCTTGAACTGTTACTACTGAATTCTAGCAGCAGCCTGTGAGCCGAGCCAATCATGCTTATCATTGTTGCCTTGAGAAACTCAGGGACTGGTGCTTGAGAGACTTGCCCACACTCTCAGAGTAACAAGCAGCCAGGCCAGCCCAACTAGTGAGTGCAGCTGGATTCCAGACCTCAAGCTGCTATCTGTGAGGAACAGAGAAGGGGCTACAATCATAGGCAGCTCTCAGAAGTCGGGTACAAACATCAAGTCAAACAGGTAGGAAAGCCTAGTATCTTCTGGCTTGTTCCCTACAGAGGTAAAATGAAAGATGTACTTTTTTCCCATGCTCCTCTGAATTCTTTCTCCCACTGAATAGTATCTTAGACAGCACACATGGCCTTTGCATTCCTTGAAAAATTTAGAGTCCTCAGCTTAGTTTCAGGTGATTGGTCTTACCCTTACTGTCAAAGAGAAAGCTGTACCTCATGTCCAGGTAATTCGCTTCTGCTTTTCCCAGCTCTTCCCTGAATGGTTCCAGAACCTTTGAGGGAAAGGAGATTTGGTCAGAATTCTGCCCTCCCCCTACCCATGAGTTCCTCTCCCTTCATCATTAGGGCCACTTCTAACCTCTAGAGCAAGCCCTGTGCAGGTAGGTGTATGATAGGCACAAAAAAGGAAAGAGTGTATAAGGGAAGGTAACATGGTTTCTCTGAGCTCTTGCTGCAGGGATCTGGTGTCCCTGGCAATGGCACATTTCAGAGGGGTTTCTCTCTGAGAGCTTCTGGTTTCCTGGATGGAGGCAGCTGGGTCTCTGTGGTTGCTAATGGATGCTCAGCATTTTCTCACTGGGGCTTCTGGCAGTCTCCCTGCAAGCTTCTGATGGCCAGTTTGCACCTCTCCCCTAGTACACAGCACCTTTCCCCTGGTGCTTATGGAAAGGCAGCTTCCTCTTGCTGTGTGTTGGTTTTAGAGTCTACACTTTGACCTCCCACATTCTAGTTGGAAGCTAATTCCCAGGCTTCTGAGCCCCCAAAGGACCTGCCAGGCTCCCTGTGTGGCCCCACTGCTGCACACCCTAGCTCTGGGCAGAGAACTTCAGACTTCTCTTACTGGTCTCCTGAGGCACTCTCCCCAGCCCCGCCCCCAACCCAGGAATCTTGCTTTCTTTGCCTGCCTGATGTCATGGGAGAACTTTGTGGGTAGCAAATTCCCTCCAGGCAGTCTCAGTTCAGAACACCACACAGGCGATGGCACTGAGTTAGTTCAGTTGAAACCCCTTGTTTCGGCTGCTTGGTACCAGAAGCCTGTAAGATTTCTACTGTTTTGGGTGGTGAAGGAATATTTGCCTTAAGGTACTGGGACATTTCAGAGTTTTAGACTAAGGACACTCTCCCTATATATACGTTACACATCCAAATAATTTCCCCACACTGAGCAGAACAGTTGGGTAGGTTTTATGGTACATCTTTCTGTCCCTCAGCTTACTATATATGGACCATTAGAGTAGATACTCCATTCATTGATCCATATTTATAAAAATATTGACAGCTGAACATTGGCTTCTCTGACATCTACACACTAGCCTCAGCATTTGCTTTCCATCTTCTGGTTGTATAAAATTCATGTTTCAAAAACAGCCAGATGTGAGGGGTGGCATAAAAATGAAATGTGAGAAAGTGGTTTGCCCATGTTATGAAAAAATGAAATATATAACTAAAGCAAACAAATAGAAATTTAAGGCCTCGGCATTTTTATGGGGGTATGGTGTGTACATAGATGTCCATGTGGCTGTATGTACACGTGTCTGTGAGTATGGATGTGCACGTTTGTGGAGGCTAATCATCTGTTTGACTGGGCTAGCCGACCAAAAAGCTGTAACGACTCTCATTCCCCTCCAGTGCTGAGGTTGTAGATAGCACCAGCACTTGGCTGTTGGTTTTGTTTTTACCAAAGTTCTACAGATCAGCAACCTCATGTCCTTATGCTTATGTGGTATCCTTACTGACTGAGCTATCTCCCCAGAGAGATACTTGGTTTGGAAGACTGACTACAATCAATATTAATACTAGTAATGATAGTAATAATAAGCTAAAAAAAATGGCTGTCATCTAGGGTGTCAATGTTACCAGGGAGCATTTGGGATTTCAAAGAGTAATAAAGTGACAGTGGTATTGAAAGAAGGTGATTTTGTTGTCTGGATAGCTTGAAGCAGATTGCTGATGGTAACACCAAGAGAGAGCTGTTGGAACTACAGATGATGAGGGATCTCACTGTGGTGAGAAAGGGGAACATCATTCACTAATGGAACAAATGCAGGTCCTAAAGATGTAATCGATGTAATTTTTCCACCTGGTTGGGAAGGTTTCCCTTCTGCCTAGTTTATAGTAAGCGAATTCAGTCCTTTTTAATACATACATACCTTTCATTCCTGTGAAAAAGCTTTTCCTTTTTTTGTTCTTCGCCTTCATATTTGCATCCTTTTTTTCTACATTCCCCACCCCCCTTTCACGTCTCCCTCCTCCAAGGGCTCCAGGTATTCAGGCATCCCAGGGCAGCCTTGAACTTGCTGTGGAGCTAGGCCTAAAGAAGCTTGATCTTCCTTGGTCCTTCTTCCTCCACCTCCCAAGTGCTGGAATTACAAGCATGTGTCACCACACCCATCTTAAATTTGCATTCTTTAAAAGTTACATTTAACTTTTTTTAGCCACAGGATCAAAGTACATTTGTACTAGGAAGGGAAAGAAAAAGGAAGATGTGAAAACGTGGCTAATTTTATTCATTGAAATGAATAAATGCTTTTCACAAGGTATGGCACTCTCTCCTTAAACCCCCACATAGGAGGCTTGATTTCTTAGAACACTTTCGTTGTAATTGTGATAATCACAATACTGTTAACTGTGATATATGTACAGGGACAAATTGGTTGTAAGCCTATTGGGGGAGGAGAGCCAATGTGTGAACAAACAGCTGGTTCAGAGGCTTCCCGGATGGTGTTTGACTAGCCTGGTGGACAGAGAAAGAGGGTAGAGAGGATTAAAATGCAGTGTGTGTTTCTTAGAAATCAGCCGGGAATCCCACAGTCTGTTCCATCTGCCTTGAGGTTCCTTCTAGGTGCATCATAAACACCTTTCATCTCATTGTAGCAGAAAGTGTCTGTGCACTCATGAGCCTATCAAAAACCCAGATATCTAGCCATCTAGCCATCCATCTATCTGTCCATCCGTCCATCCATCCATCTGTCTATCCATTCCCTCTCCCTCCCTCCATTTCCTCCCCTCTCTAGGTTTCCATAAGGGAATTGCTTTGGGATGCACCTCACATACCCAAATCTATGGATGTTCAAGTCCCTTCTATAAGATAGAATTATTTGCATAGATTTCACACTGATTCTCCTGGCAGGCCTAGCTTGACTTTGTGGCACAACATTATTGTCTACAAGTTACACAAATATCACAAACAAATATGTTTTAAGTAAATTGTATTGAGCTGTATAAATAGCTACTCCGGGGTACATGCAGCCTGCTAGCCACAAGTTGGCATACTTAAATCATTCCTAGATTATACATACTACCTCTGTTACATTTGGAATCTCACAGGTCCCACACAGGATTGCTTTGTAAATGTGTATTCCTCAGCTAATGATGCTATTTGGGAAGCTCGAGGACCTTTAAGAGGTGAGGCCTGACCAGCAGAAGTAGATCCCTAGGGATGGGCCTTTGAAGCTTGTTCCCCTGCCCTGGTCTAGCATCTTTTCTGCTTATTGGTCTGTTGCCATGTGAACAGCCTCTGTCATGTGCTTGTATCATCACAAATTATGCTGTTTTATGTTGCTTACCCCTCAGTGATGGGCTGAAACCCTCAGGGTCTGTGAGGCAAAACCAAAAACCCTTTTCTCCCTTCATTTCTTTGGATCAAGTGTTTTGTCACAGTAACAGAAAAGTAATACAGACAAATTATGTGTAAATAGTTACATTGTATGCTTTGGGGGGTGGTAACAGGAAAGCAGGTCCCAATGTTCACGGCCTTGGTGGAATCCACTACGTGGGACAGGAGACACAGACCGCTTTACCTCACGGCCACTGCTTCTGCAGAGTGCTCAGCATGGAAAACATTCCAGGTGGAGTTTGGGCACTCAGTGAAAGTTAAGGTGGACATTTTCCATCTGCAAATGGCTGGATCTCTGCATATAGAATCAATAGATATGGGGGCTAGCTGTTTTATTATCCCCATTTTCCAGATGGGAAGGCTGAAACACAGAAAGATGAAGGCCACTCAGCTATCACTAAACATTCAAGCCAGTGCCACACTGGAAACTCTCAGAGCTCCTCAACTATGCTCCGTCCCCGACAGTTCCGTGTCTTCTGCACCTGTATTTGATAAGTTCTCAACCTGCCCCCATACTGGCCAGGGCATTAAACAAACAAACGAACAAATGTGGCCGTGTTATGATGGCTTCAGGGCTCTTCAGTGCCCTCTCAGTACTATATCTATAAAGCCCAATGCTTCCCCCCCCCCCCACCAGCAGTCCATTTCCTCTGTCCCCTGTCACTCTCCTTGGCCATAGTGTCTTTCAGGCTTCTTGAATGTGCTGTGAGCTCAGTTGGTTATTGCCCTAATGACATTTCCACCACATTATTTAATTAATCTTCATTAGATGGGTCTGAATTTCCTACATTGTGCTTTTCTGCTTACGTCTTACACATAACTGCTCCATCAACAGGAATCATTTGGTTGGGCACAGTGCATTCTTCAGTGAGTACACACACTTTGAGTGCATTCCTTACATTGGAAAAGAATTCAGAAGGTCACACTGTCATACAAAATTGATATGACTGTGTTTTTAAATGAGGACATTCCAGGATATAGATATAGGGAGTGCCCTCCCCGCCACCTCCCCGCCACCCCCCCCCCCCCCACCAGTCATGTTGGAATTTTAAGCTTAAAGTCAAAATTTAAAGAAAAAAGTTGGGGGAAGAAAACTTTGCCAGAACCACCATGTGAACTAAAGGCGGAGATGCCAGATGCAGTCACATATGCACTGGACAGTGTGGGGATCAGACCTGGAAGAGCCTGACAGTATCACATCTACAGTCTTCAGTTCAGAGGCCCAGCAGCTGCTTTTGTCACATACTTCCTTGAATGAACAGCACATTTCCAGCTCACTAGCGCCAACACGTTTGCTTCTATACATAGACAAATCAAGACTGAGCTGTTCGGCAGATTTTGAGTGCAGTAGCCAGGCATGCTCTTCAAAGCACTGCCCCCGCCCCCCTTCCGCAGCACCCAGGAGGAATGACCCACTTTCACACTTGGAAACCTCTGTGGGTGTGTGCAGTTCCCACAGGCTCCAACTCTGGTGCCTTTCTTCCTACTTGCAATTTAGAGGGTATTTCTCTTTTATTTACTAGATGTACCAAATAAAGGAGAAGAAACCACTGAGCTGAGCAGGCTTGGCTTACAGTGCTTCACGAGACAGAATCGTATCCAGAATTCTGGATTTGTTCCTTAGCAACAGAGAGCCATGTTCCTGGGCAGCCCTGAACTGGGGCTCCTTGTTCAGACCGGGCACTCTCACCTCAGCCTCCTGGGAACAGAGGCATGCCTTGCCTGCTTTACAGGAATGTTGACTTTAGTATGTCTTTAGATGAACCATGTGCATAGAGGGTATTTTCTGGCCTTAACCTCTCCAGGTTGTAAATGTTCCCTGATACTTCTCATGGGCTGAGGGTCCAGGCTGTACCTAACTAACCCTATGAGCTGATGGCAAGGTGGAACTTAGGATTCAAAACACTTACTTTAAAACCTGAGGTAGCTTGCCCATTTCCTGTGATGGAGGAATTTGCATTCAGTAATATATACATGAAACCCAATGTGGGCCTCCTCTGCTTCCTCCTTACTACTCCAAGGCAATAGCATCTCTTGAATCAGATTTAGCACTCTCACGCATTATCGTTGAGACTAGTCCTGAGCCAGCAACCAGAAATCTCATTCCTTCTCCTCATCAGTCTCTTCCAGCACAGAGGCAACAGATGCCTCCCACCCTAATCAGAACTCCATCCATACATCATGACCCACTCCACCCACAATAGCTTTGGAGCTCACATCTGTCGTGATATAGCCATAGCCAGTTGTTTTTGTTTGTTTTGTTTTGTTTTTGCTGTGTAGCTCGACCATGTTTCTTTATCCTGGTCTTTTTCCCCTCTAGGTGGCCCAAAGCTTATTCCCTGAGGTAGAATGCAGATGACATGATGTTAAGTGGAAGTGTTTACCTTTGTCAGGTTTGTGTTCTGCACTCTCAGCCATATGCCAGGAGGCTGAGAATATACAACCCTTGGCGGGTGCAACCAGCTAAGATAAAGGATGTGCTTCTTCATGCACACGCCTGGCCTGGGATTCGGTCCCCACCACTACAGGAGGGAAACAAAGCAAGACTATATAGTTACTTTTATTTATGGAACATTATGAAACTTAGATCAAATTTTCCTTTCCCTGAAAAAACAAAGTCCCCGGGTCTCAGCCCAGCAGTTGGCCTCACTGCTATGATTAATCCCCAGTCACACTAGAGACCAGAGACCGTGTGCCAGATGTCGGGGTCTTGTGCATCACTGTGTTCCCTGGTGGACTCTGTGGTTACTCTGTCCATGACACTGAGATGCAGATCCAGGGTACCTGCTGTGTCAACTCCAATTGGGTGGTCTACACTTTAAAGTTCAGAGTATCTCTCCAGGCCTGCGCAGCTGTGTTCCTGACAGCAGCTCCCATGTAAGGTGGTGGAGCAGATGCTAAGGATTTAGTGAGAGCAACCTATACCAGCACATTACTTCCAGCTGTTAGTTAGCAGACATCAAGTATGCCTATTATTATCCTAGAGTACCAAACATTTCTGTAGCTTTTCCTGTTGCCTGGAGTCTTCTCACAAGACCTTTTGATTGTTTTGGTTTTCTCCCATTACTATTTAAAAATTCTTATAGAAAGATGGAAATGGCCAAGAAGAAAGGGAAGAGATGGAAATGGAAAGAAAATGATATACGAAGTGGTTTCTAGTTATCACTTTTTAACATAATCCTTTTATGCTGGCTTTGTAAATGTCTAACAATTTCTAGGAAGCCCGAGGAGCCTTTCCCAAGGGTGCCAGTTTCAGGAGTAAAGAAAGTAATAGAAAAAGAAGAAGAGAGGTTTTTTCTGTTGTTATTGTTGGTGTTTTTCTAGGAAAGGCTCCTAGAAGATTCATTGGTATTTCCCAGTTTTTTGTGAATTCAGAGCAATGATGTTTATTTGGAGTTTCAGAGGAGACTAACACCTGCTTTCCCGGGTAGTCTGGCACACAGGAAAGCGGGCCATCATGATAACATTTTGCACCTTTGATTATAATAAAGTGAAACTAGAAGAGATGGGAGCAAAGAAAAACATAGGCTTGCAGGAATATTAACGTCAGTGGGTGTTACCTGATCACCTCATCGCTTACTCAAAGAAAATTTTCCATAAGAAGAGGAAAGGCAGGAGGCATAGAAAAGTTA
The DNA here is from genome assembly GCF_903995425.1 of Onychomys torridus. Classification (NCBI taxonomy): domain Eukaryota; kingdom Metazoa; phylum Chordata; class Mammalia; order Rodentia; family Cricetidae; genus Onychomys; species Onychomys torridus. The sequence continues at coordinate 8,003,279 of NC_050444.1, forward strand.
AGGCATCACCAATGTTCTACTACACCATTTTGAAATTGAAAATGAGTCCCTGTCTTTGTTCCTTAAGCCACATGGTTTTAGAGCAGTGATGGATTATAGGAACGTATCCAACTAACTCATGCCCAAGAAAGGGCACTCAGCTGCTGCCCTCTGATCTGTCTTTGGGCACCTTAGAAGGGTTACTTTGATCCTTAGGCATAGATCTCAGGCCCACTCTTCACTTTTGCCTAACGTTCTGGCATTTTCCCATACATAGAGGCATCTTGAAAGTTTTAAAGGCAATCAGTGGTGATGGTACTAAAGGGAAGACTCCGTTCTTGTTCATCACACACCTGGTCTCCGGTGACACAAGGAAGACCTGAGGAAAATATTTGATCATAGGTTACAGTATACTAGAGCCTTTGGATTAAAAAGTCAGAGCCAAGGTGAACTGTGTGTTTTTATGCTTAGGATTGAACTGAAGAAGTATGTCCTCATGGTAACAGACAGAAGTCCAGCATGCCTCTCTTAAGTTAGACTCCTTCCTCCTGGCTATGAGCACCCCTTTCTGAAATGAGGTCTTAAATTTGAGTATGGCCCACTCTTGCTCAGAAAGATCTCTTAGAGGAGTTAGATTTTTGAGATTTAGTGACTCCTTCAGGGTTGTGGGTGCTATTGCCGGCTATTGGGGTCTGGCTTCTTTGACTAAACAGTAAAAGTTAAGAGAGAAGACCCACAGGGACAGCCTACTGAGGCTGTCTGGGGCCATCTTTCTCTCCCATGTCCTACATTCCAGCCCAGTCTTGCTGATTGCTATGCAATCCACTCAGTGGAGGAGTCAGATGCTGCCTTTCTCCAAGACAGCCCTGTGCCCTGCCCAGTGAGATAGACCCTAACTAGTAGGTTAGTCAACAGAGAGACTGAAGGAATCTGGGCTCCTGTAGGCAATTGCATTCTAACTGCATTCAAAGAATCTCATTTAATTTTCATGGGAGGAGGTTAGCTGCTGTGTTTTGTTTTATTTTTTAACCAAATTGAGGCATCAAAATAGAACTGCACAATTAAAGAAAATCATTATGTAGTCATCGCCTTGGGGTTTCTCAAATATTGCATAGGAGCACATTTTTATTAGAACAAATCCCTTTGCAGATTACCAAAATTGGCTCCAATAAAGTAGGATGGATTTTATTTAGATATGAAGTGTTTGAGAAGATTATCAAGAGAAATACCGGTTATTTCCTTCCTATCATCAGTTTCTTACATGAGAGAAAAAACCTCAGTGACATCACCATGTAGATTGTGCACATCTATAAGATGTACTGCACTCTTAATATTCCTAATTATAATGGGAATGCTGATGAGGTCATTCTCTGACTGTTTTGGAATGCTGGTGGTTGGTAAGTAGACTCTCCTACTAGCAAAAGGAAACAAGATGTTTCACACTTGTCAAGTATGAGAAATTATGAAACATTTCATAATTAACCTATCCACTACTATGGTTCCCCTCCAAGTATTTCCATAATAGTTATTTTTAACTCAAAAAAGTAAGTAAATTTTAATGAAATAAACTTCACATGCATTATTAGTTTCCAGGACAGCGCTTTAAACATACTGCTTGCTGAAAGTAAGCAGACTGAAACAGGTTGTATTTCTTACCAGCGTTTTGTTTGTTTGTTTGTTTGTTTCTTGCCATTCCCATTTCTCACCACCTTTCCAGTTTTTGAACCGCTAAAGAAATGATAGTTTCGAGTTTTACTGACAGATTGGTCATAAGCAGTCACAAGTTTTACCTCACTGCAAAAGGGACACAGCAACGCAAATCGCCCACGTTGCCGCTAAAGCAGATGGAGGTCTTAGGAAGCCCCTAGCATTTAATGAGCTACAGAACGGAACAGGGCTTGGCTGAACCCTCCGTTCCCCATTCACGAGTATTTCCTGGGTCTCACTCTAAGTGATGCCAGCCAGACGTGTTCAGAAGGCGGTTCTCACCAATGGGGAGGCAGCTGGAAGAGTTCCGTGGGAAGCCTCAGCTCCTTTCTTTCGGGCAAATGCCCACATTTAGCTGCCGCGGGAGGCGGCGCAGGCTCCAGGAGAGGTCCCAGGTCCCGGTTGCCCTCCTTGCGCGGTTAACCGGGAATTGCCAGGGCTGGCTTCACTGACCTTGGGGGGCTCTGGACCGGTGGGGGTGCCACAGAGGTGGGATCACTGCGGGGTTCCTCTGTTGCTAGAGCTGTGATGTCACCCGCCCCTCCTAACCCGCGGTTGGTTGTTTTGTGTTTCAGCTCTGCTGCAGTTGAGCACAAAGACCTGAAGGAGACTCCCACAGCCTTCAGGGAGAAGAAAGGAGGCAGCCAAGCCGATTAAAAGGAACTTGTGGCTTGTGGCCTTTTGTGCGGGGGCTGCCTGGTAGGGGAGAGGAGTGCGCTGAAGCCACGGCGGCGGTTAATGAGCTGTGAGATGAGCAGCAGCTGCGGCTGACACTGCTTCCAGGATCCTTCGTCGCCCTTTGTGCTTCATGTACATGTGTCTGTTCAGGCCGGCCAGAGGCGCCCAGAAGAGCATCCACCACGGCTGCCGGGGAAAGACCGCCCACCATGCCCACGGAGACGCTACAGACAGGTAGCATGGTGAAGCCGGTCAGCCCCGCAGGCACCTTCACGTCAGCGGTGCCCCTACGCATCCTGAACAAAGGACCCGACTACTTCCGCAGGCAGGCCGAGCCCAACCCCAAGAGACTCAGTGCGGTGGAGCGGCTGGAAGCTGACAAGGCTAAGTACGTGAAGAGCCAGGAGGTGATCAACGCCAAGCAGGAGCCCGTGAAGCCGGCTGTGCTGGCCAAGCCCCCGGTGTGCCCAGGAGCCAAGCGTGCACTGGGCAGCCCCACTCTCAAGGTGTTTGGCAACCATGCCAAGACGGAGAGCGGTGTGCAACGCGAGACCCTCAAACTCGAGATCCTCAAGAACATCATCAATAGCTCCGAGGGCTCCAGCTCTGGTTCTGGCCACAAGCACAGCTCCCGAAACTGGCCTCCTCACAGGGATGCCACTGACCTGCACCGACACTCCTTTGCTGAGTCGCTGAAGGTGTACCCTACGCCTGGGCGAGGCAGCCCACAGGAGAGCAGCTCCCATGTGAGCAGGAGACTGCTGGAGCAGTCCCCAGAGTCTTTCCTGCACGTCTCACACAGCTCCTCGGACATCCGCAAAGTGACCAGCGTGAAGCCCCTTAAAGCCATCCCCTGCAGCAGTTCCGCCCCTCCCTTGCCTCCCAAGCCCAAGGTGGCTGCCATGAAGTCCCCTGAGGCTGACCAAGTGGAACCAGCCTGTGGGGTCAGCCGGAGACCTTCCCTTCAGCGGTCTAAGTCAGACTTGAGTGACAGGTATTTCCGAGTAGATGCAGATGTGGAGAGGTTCTTCAACTACTGCGGACTCGACCCGGAAGAGCTGGAAAACCTTGGCATGGAGAACTTTGCAAGGGCTAATTCTGACATCATATCCCTCAACTTCCGCAGCGCAAGCATGATCAGCTCAGACTGTGAACAGTCTCAGGACAGTAACAGCGACCTTAGAAATGATGACAGTGCCAATGACCGGGTGCCATATGGCATTTCTGCTATCGAAAGAAATGCTAGGATCATCAAGTGGCTATATAGCATCAAACAAGCTAGAGAGTCACAGAAGGTGTCCCACGTGTAAGAGGCACCGCGGTGGAAGGAGGGGGGTGGGTCTGTCTGCACACACAGTTGTGAAGGTTGTGAGGTCTCCTTGAAGTGTTGTGAGCTTCTCCACTCTGTGTTGCTTGCTGTACGATGTCCTCGAGTTGCATGCCTGTCAACATGGCAACTGGCCTGGCCTCCTTCCCACATCTCTGCAGAGTCTTGCTGAACACTCATCTGCCGAAAGTTTCCAGCCAGAATCTGACTAACTAGGGCTTTGCTCTTAAGCAAAACTGTTTACAGGGGGAAAAAAGTTTTCAATTTCTTCAATATTTATGTGGTTCTTGTGTTTTTATACCCCGCATTATTGTGTCTTAATTAAAAATTTTATCAACTGGCTTTTAAGTTGAAAACAGAATCTTTTTGAAATAAAAAGCCACTTTGCCTACATGGGAGATCATAACACTGGGGAAATGTGTGGGACTGGCTACCAGAGAATGACGGACAGAACACAGAACGAGGCTAGAGTTTTTTTATGTGGAATCAGGTGATGGGCCTTGCCCTTGTGGTTCACAGGTTGCCATTTTCTTGCTGCATAGTGGAGCATAATGGGGCAACAGTGCTGTCTTGTGTCCAGTTCAGTGTATTTGTGGGTGGTATTTTTGTAGCAGGAAAAGACAATCTGATAAAACCCAGGATGAGCAAATGCCAGAGGTTCAATATTGGAAGGAGGGTGGGGAGACTGTTGATGCTGTTAAACTGGGATAATTCAGAAATATCTAGTATTAATCTGACAGGAAGACCCACCCCAAAGCTGATTAAAACTGATACTGAATACTTTTTCAAAAAGTTATTTTGTGGGATTTTTGTTGTTTTTGTTCTGCTTTTTACCAAGAACTACTAACACGTGTTGTTTCTCTTTTTGGGGCGGGGCAGTTGGGCCTCTGCAGGTTTGCATTGAGGACATGAAGGGAAGTGAGATTTTCATCGGACAGTGCAGTCCTCCATTCCACAGTGCGCCCATCCATTGGGAAGCAGAGTCACATCTCAGCAGTGTGATTCTGTTCCTTGCTTAGATTCTCTCAGGCTGTGGGGATTTGTTACAGCTCTAGAGAACTGTAGAAACACTGTAGCTGTCCACCTTGTTGTCTCTTTGCCTCCTCCCCAGTAACCTGCCCTCCTGGTGATTTCAGGAGCTACCAGACAGCTGCCAAAGTGCTGGCAGTGGAAGCAGAGGGCACCAAGCAGTGCCCACAGGTTCTCGGCAGAACCACCTTAGTCTCCATCGGCTACTAGGAGCCTTTAAATGGTGTGAATGCTGTAAGACTTTGTACATACTTCAGTTGTTCTGGAACCTAAGAAGAAAAGATATGCTAATAAATAGCTCTCATGTAGGTTCTACCTGTGGTGATTTCTCTTTGTCCTTTACTTTTTTCTTCATGAAAAGCTAACTTTGGGCTTTGGGCCAGAAGCACATTTTTTATAGCCTTCAAGAAACATTATTTCATTAAATTGTTCTCACCCTATCTCAATGATTCTGATCAGCACTATTCTTAATTGTAGTTGCTTCGGTGTGCGTTGGCTAAAATAGTTACTGCAAGGTCCCTAAAATATACTGTCTCTTCACTTAGTTCACACTTCTTTTATTTTTGCCTTTCCTTAAACATCAGGATTTTTCACATTTTCCAGGAGACTCTACAGTCGAAATATTTGTGTTCTTAACTGCAGATGCATATCTTTGAAATGACTACCCCTGTTCTCAATGGTGATAGCCCTCTCTGTGGCCTTGTATTTGCCTACTTTCTCATCTTTCAAGGTGGCAGACAATGGCCCACCATGGTCATCAGCCTCTGCCTCAAAAGCTTAGACTACCACTGCTGTGTAAAAGAAGCACTCCTCCTAAGGGGCTGTGGTTTTTCTTTCTCCTGTTACTTGAACACTAAGTATTCAATGAGTATTTATTCAATCAAGTTATTTGAAGAAAATTTCTTCTAATTAAGGTTATACTTAATATGCAAATTTAAGAAAGCATTATAAAAATGTAATTTTCAAAAACAATAATGACTGTCACACTATTTTATTGATAAATACTTTTTTCCTGAAAGGCAAATTTTGGTTCTTTGATTCTTCTGACTGGTCTTGAATTCTTCCTGCTTCTCTCATTGATATTCCCTGAAACTAGAACTGCTTCGCCAGAAGAACATTTGGGAATGCAGTTGTGAATGGTGATGATACATATTCAAATTAATAGAATAAGAAAATTTCTAAGCAAAAAAAAAAGGTTTGTTTCCTCACTACTTATATAGAAGTGTGGCTTTTAAAGACATAGATACTTTTGCATTTACATATCCACTTTGGAAGCTATAAAAATACAGGAAATGTTATTTTCCTAAGGATGCCATCCTTGGGGAGATGAGCATTTCCTGGCCAAGTGCATATTACTGCTTATGCTACAACTAAGTAGATTGTGCTTGAAACCTTCAGTATCTACTTATCCCTAAAAATTGGTCCAGTCTCCTGGCCTCGTTTTATAATGGACATTGTGAGGCTTTCTGCTCCAATGATATAGGAGAGCTGTTTCAGCTATACAGAGAAACCTTGTCTCAAACAACCAAAAAAAAAAAAGACTTTCAAAGGCTTAATATGAAATTCCAAGAGAGACATTTCCTAATTGTGAAGTACTCTACAAAGTATGCTTTCTTCTAGTTCCTGGAAGTTTTATGTAGGTGTGCATTTATTAATATAAGGTAATTGCCTTGAGTGGTCCTGGAAACTAACTGATTTTTCTGAAAAACACCAAATCTTACAAACAGTTCTGAAATAGCCATCACTGTGCTGTTGCCTTAGCTTGGGCTTTCTTCATCTCACCTGAAGTCCTGTTTCCAAAACTTTCTAAATGGGGGTCTCCCTCAGCCAGGCCTGCTCATCACACTTTCACAGCTCTGTAAAGCAAACACCCTCGCGATATATAGTTAACTGGACTGGATCGTTGACAGAATAAACCCCAACTTCTTAACACAGAGAGAATGCTGGACATCTCCTCAGACTTCAGACACATCCAGGCCTCCAGGGTCCTACAAAGGACAAGCTGGTTGTCATTAGGCAGGTTTTCTGCCGCCCTTAGGATACATGGTATAATAAATTGCCCCAGAACTCAGCAATTTAAAACAGTAAGCACTGGTTACCTCAATGTCTGTGAATCAAGAACCCTAGACTGGTATAACCAAACGGTTCCTGACAGGATACTTCATGAAGCTGTTGACAAAATGGTGGCTGAAACAGAACCAGGAATGTGACAAGCAGCCTGGACTCCTCACAAGAAAATTCTCCCCTGCATTAGTTGAAGTTCTCCAGAGGAACAGAACATATGGAATGAATGAATATACATATGGATATATACTTATTCATACATGTCATGTATTATGTGTATACACATATATAATACATATAATAATTCATATGTATATGGGAAATATTAGAATGGCTCACAGGCTGTGTTCCAGGTTGTATAACAATGGCTGTCTACCAACAGAAAGTCCAAAAATCCAGTAGTTGTTCAGTTCACAAGGCTGGTTGTCTCAGCACTCTTCATTATATGTTGGAATCCCAAAGAAGTAGGCTCTAATACCAGTGAAAGAATGGGCTTGCTAGTGAAATTGAGCAGGCAAAGTGAGAGAACAAGTTTCTTTCCAAGTCTTTTACGTAGACTACAAGCAAAAAGTGTGTCCCAGATTAAAGGTGGATCATCCCCCTTAAAAGATCTGGATTAAAGGTGTTTCCTAATTCAAAGATCCAGATTAGAAGTGGGATCACCCCACTTCCAATGATTTAATTAAGGGGGGAAAAAATCCCTTACAGATATCCCCATCCATTTGGGTTTTAGTTAATTCCAGATGCAGCCAAGTTGACAAGAACAACCATCACATCTTCCTAGGGTTGCCTGGGAGTCATCAATGGGGTATCTGGCTTCTGCAATGGGGATGACTAAGAGTGAGTCAAGGAGATGGACCTGTCCTGAGTCTCCCACCTCTGCCACAGCCAGCCTGATAACTATATTCCTTGTGAGAGAGGAAAAAAACTGTCCTAATAAACACAGAGATCTTGTATGACAGCCCTAGGTTTTATAGTGTATAACAGCAGCCTAGAGAATATAATAGATGCTTAATATGTGCTTACTGGTAGAGGTGGGGTTTGGGGGGCAGCAACAGTGGGCAGGGGTGGGGTGTTTTTCTTCATTTGAGGATTCTTTATCAAAAATGCTTGGTGTCAGGGCGTTTAGAATTTTTGAGCATTTTAGATTTGGGGATATTTGCATAGACTTTACTAGTTGAAGATCATAATGTAAAAACCTAAAACCTTAAATGCCCCCAAACAGAGAACTTTGAACATCACGTTGGCCTCAAATTTCAGAGCATTTCTGATTTTGAATTAGTTATATTCCCCTTTGCATCATGTTTAACCTCTGGCCTGAATTATAAATCCCAGGGAGCCCCAAGTGGTAGCTTTACCCCTACTTTAGAGAGGAAGAACTTCAGCCCCATGGAGATTAAGATCCTTAGCAAAATCCCATGGGAAGCAAGTGCTGGAATGACCTTGAACTCAACACTGCAACCCCAGCTCCATGTGTCTTTGAGCACTGTTCAAAATGAGGAAAGGCAGAGCAAAAGTTTTGCAGAAACCAGCAGGAACCTTCAGCCCATTTGACCACTGAATCTGCTGCCAGAGTATGCAAACATATTAAACATGTCTCAAATTTCAGCAGTTCACCTACACATGAGCCCATAACTTCAGAAAAAGACTTCAGCTGCTCCAATGTGAGTAGCAAACAAGCCACTGGGTTCAGACAAGGCCATTGGAAAATCATTCTTCTTTGCCATATTTTTAAGTGGCATCCTGTCTTTTTTGGATCAAGGCTGTTTAGAAGGCTAAACAGCAGAGACAAATAGTCACAAATCTACAGTCAGTAAACACATTTGGACTATTTGAGAAAACCCTAACCTTGAGGGTGTTACATTGAGAAATGATTAAAGAGGTCAAGGATGTCCCAGTTAAAGCTGAGTGTAAAGAGGACTAATCTCATCACCATTTTGAAAGTGTTGTCAAACCTAACTCATCCATTTATCACTTCAGGAAATGACTGTGAGGTTTGTCATTGCTGCAGGGTTGCCTGGACACTCACTGTAAGGACCCCCATCTTGTGGTGCATATGTGCCTCTGCCTAAGTTGCCTTCACAAGAATTTGCTCCATTGCTTTATCCAAAACCCTGCAGAAAAGAATGCCAGGGGGAGATGGGATCAGTCAGTCTTTGCTCCACTATCTGAGAACCATCTGCTTAGCAGGTGACCTCCATTCCCTCACCGGTGAAAAGGCCAGGGTCATCTGATCCTGTGTTTCTTGACAGTACGAGGTTTGAAGCATTAAAACACATAAAAAGAATGTGAAAATTCTGGTTTCATACTATGTTGGTGACTAGGGAACAGTTGAGGCCCAAGGGGAGTCAGACTCTGCAATGAGTGGCATCACATGCACTAACTGCCATTGAGTGTTGGTTAGAAAGGGAAGGAGGTCTACCGAAGGAGTTTTCTTGAATGGAAGTGGCCTCCAAAATGACTCATTAGCTGTTCTGAGTGACAGAAGCCGACAGACGCATGCAGCCAGGCACTCACTAAGTCACTTTGGGAAAGAAAATGAGTCTTTCACTAGCTGAACACTCCATTCATCTCACAGTTGTGAAATAACTATCAGTGTCTAAAATGCTGTGCTAGGATAAACCCTCAGTCACATTATCTCATTCTCAAGAACTTTAGGATTAAATAAAAATCCACCTTGCTGACAGAGTATCTGAGAATTAAGCTTTTTCTCAAAGGCACATATTCAATAACTCACAAAAGGAAAACAAACCAAGGTTAATATAAGCATCCTAAGATTCATTGTGGCTACAGAGTGCAAGTGAGTGGAGCTATAATGGGGGAGGCAGGTGCTCTGACCTCACCAAGGAGGCACAATGGGGCACCACCAAGCCTGCCTATTCTGTTATGTAGAAATGGCAGCAATTTGTGAGCAATCTGCTCCAGGTGGTCCTTGATGTGCAACTTTTCAACCTTACTAGAGTGAGACAGCAATAACCTAAACATCTGGTAGAAATCGTTTGAATTTTGATTTTTCCCAAGGCTAGCAACAGACTGCTTCTATGCCCTTTCAGGATTCTGGGCATTGGCAGTTGGGCTCTGAAGTTCACAGATTCTAAGACAGGATGCTAGGTTGGTGTATAATACATATTTTTAGCATATTTTCAACTTCCAGTGGAATGTAATTCATAAGTCTGGAGTATCTGTATTCCTGTCCAGTGTTTCTTGCCTCAAAAACTGTATCATCTCCTTTGATTCAGAATTGTTTAATTAGGATAAGCTAACTATTGTTTAAACATAGCTGTCATAAACCTTTATAGATAAAACATTCTAAGAAATCTGAGGAAGTTTTGAAGTTACTACCTATATTTTAACTGTTGTTTCTGTAAAATACTGTATCCCTAGATGCCTAATGGCCCTCAAGAGTCATTTTTCAGTCCTGGTTTCTCGGTCCGCCAGACTCCAGGCATCTCCCGCCTACTGTATCCCCTTTGTCTTCACTCTGCACCCACAGTGGCTGCCAAGGCATTGTCATGCCTCATTTTCCCCAAGGCCCCCTCCCTGAAGATAGGCACGGCTTCTTGTGATGGTATGGCCCATTCATAGCAGACCACCTGGTAAGTGTTGCAAGCTGTGAGATAAAAAGATGTGAGATAAAGAGAATCTGGGATTCCTAATCTGGGGAAAAGACAGTAGGTTTGTGAAATAGCTTCCCCAATGAGCTACTGCACGCTAACCACTGAAGATCTCCCAGCAGATTGTCCCAACAGCTGTGACTCAGAAGCCTCCCATTTACCTTTCAATGGTTGCACACTGACCTATCCGCCATAGGTTCACCATCCTGTTCTCTGGAATTCTGCTAACAAGGCTGAGGAGAGAGGAACAAGTCATATTTGAATGCAGTCATTCCCTTAGTGGGATACAACTGCTACCTAGTGGCTTGCAATTGATAGTATCTGGATTCTGATGGAAGAAGCTAGAGACGTCCCTCCATCCTCCTAGAGTGCATGGGTTAGCGTGCTTTGCCTTCTCAAGGCAAATTTTCAAGTATTGGTAGACTCACATAATTGTTTCTGTGTTTTCTTCTTTTACATAATAGCTGTTCACACCAGCCGCATGAGCTCCTTGTTGAGAGCATCTCAAGCCCAAGTTGGAATAGCTGATCACACCAGCCACACGACCTCCTTGTTGAGAGCATCTCAAGCCCAAGTTGGAAGATGTCCTGCTCCCTGCACCCGTCGCTTAAGCTCCCGCACATTTTAATTTGGAGGAGAATGCTGAAACACACTCCTTGGTAACATCCAAGGCCTGCAGCTATTTCTGAAAGATTTATTTTCTCCTAGTGAGCTGACAGCTGAACGTGGCCTGGAAGTGTATGGCTCCTGTCTGTGGCTGGGGAAGGTTGGGGGTTGCTGCTCCGCTTGCTCTGGACAAAGGCCCAATGTGTCTTTCCCAGTGTTTGGGATTTCTCAGGGCAGCTCAGTGCACAGGCATCTGCTGTAGCACTGGCTGGGTCCCCTGAAGACCCTTCCTCTAGCTTTATGGGCTGCTTCCATCTGTTGAAAATTCTTGGGTGTGAAGAATCTGTGAATTGAGATCTGGATAGTGTTTCACATTCTCAATTGGTCTCCACATTTAACATGCCACCTGATGCCTGTTAAAGCCAGTTTAATAGCTGGCATGGGTTCTTTTTTTTTTAATTTCTGCTCTTAAACGAGTATGTATTCATATGCATACACATGTTGGATTCTTCAGGAATTTACTCCAGACAAATGTGCTTCAGGTCACATTACACTATACTTACTTATATATATACACATAATCTACATTGGTAGATATTTAACCAGCAGGAGAAAGGCTGACTTTAAACTGGAAAGGGAATGAATGTGCAGTATCTAGTCTCTTATCCCCTCTGCCTTTGCTCTTAAACCTTTTTGCTGATAAGTGAGTTGCTTTTTTCCACACAGGTTCGGAAAAAAAAGAAAACCAATCGAGCATTTTGCCTAGTGAGAAGACAAGGCAGCTACTGCTGTGCATGACTCTGCCTCACTTCCTTTCTGTGCATACACATTTGCCTGCCCAAAGACTGTTCATGAAGATAGGCACCTTTCCTACTACTGTATAGCCCATCCTGGAGGATCACCTGTCATGTGTTGGAGGTAGATGTGAGGTGAATAGGTGTTGGGTAAAGAGGACTCAGGATCATTCTAGGGTTCCTAAGCTGGGAGAGAGACAGAAAAATGTTTGTGGAATGGCTTCCCATTAACACACACACAGGATGGTTCCCCACTACCACCACCACCCACTGCCCATACAATCATCCCTCTCCATCCCATTTCCCTTTCCTTTGCTGTTGCTGAGTTCCATACCTGGCTTTGAGGCTTATGGATATAGCAATGAGCCCACTAGGCAGAATAGTCCCTGTGCCCTCTCCTTGACAGTGTTAACATAAAGCACAGCTCTCACTTTAAAGGGAATAAGAGATGATTTATTATTGGTCCAAATATGAATATCAATAGACCAGGAACATGAATCCAGGTTGCTCCAATGTGGAAACAACTGCCTGAATGTTTTACAGTTAAAGAATTTCTCAAATGTGTTGGCAAAAACCTCAAGAGGCAGTCACAGCAAGTCAAGGAAATCTCTGCTGTCTGCTTCAGATGCTGTCTGATAACATTATTAGCTTTAGGGTTGGTGGAAACTAGTGGTCTATTACTATATTCAGAAAGCTTTTACATAACATTCCCAAGGATTTTAGGTCAGACACAGACAAGGCTAATGAATTGCTGTTAGGTGGGGTAAACATAGCTGAAGATAATTTGGTTCTGAATCTCAAACGTTCCATTCTTGATGATCATGAAGTGCCATGAAATCTTGTAGCATTGTTAACATGGATGTGACTTCTTTGTGAGAACTTCAGTTTCCAATAGGGACATAGAGGAGATGAAGTAAACTGTAACAGTGAAATGTACAGGGTATCTGATGGCAGCAGGATGAGAACTAGACTTAGGGCTTCCCTGAGAAAAGCAAAGTGAGGGAAGTGACCTGTAGAAACATCCAGAAGAGCTGTGAGGGCTGTGGCCACTTTCAGGGAGGCAACAGGACAAGGAGAGCTAGACTGAACAGCTCCACCTGCTGTTTAAGAACAAATGTCTCTGAAAGGCAAGTGAGTGTTCTGTGATCAAAGGTCACTGAGGCAGAAACCCCAGTGAAGTGCATCCAAGCCTATTCTCTGGGTTTTCGTTGGGGAATTTAGTATGTGAGAGTCTCTGTTTCCTTCTGCCTGAACCTCTTTAGGTAACCCGGCTCTCTTTGAACCACGGATATTGAGGGACTGGGGAGCAAGTGGAAATGGAGGCCAACTCAATGTCATACCCCTGTCACAAGGGAGGTCCCAAGACCATCCTAATCAAGGTCACCACATTAAATTACTGGAAAGAAGAAGAAAGTTAGAGAGAAGGGTCGTGTGTCCTCACCATCCAGTTCATCCTACTATTACTGGCTACAGTTGCCAGTGTTTATTATCTTTTACTTTTGTTTAATTAATACTATATAGTTAATGGAAAATACATAATATGGGATGGTTTCAAACAAAGATAATGAATAATAAGGAATGATTTGAACTGGATACAATGTTCATATTTTTAAAAATAATAGAGCACACATATAACATGTAACACAACTACATACACACACATGTAGCTGCTCAAATCAACATAGTTATAGTTGTGTCCTGTGTTGTCTGGAAAAAAAATCTGCTGAAGCTCAGAGCTGAGTGGCAAGATGGAGACAGTCCCCTGCCCCTCAAGAATATACCAGGCACTGGAGAACAGCAAATAAGCCCAAAATGGAGACTCCCAGAGCGAGAAAAATCCAGAACCTTGATGGGAGCCAATCATAGTTGTAGAATTTCTGAGAAATGATCAAGACTCAACAACCTAGCCAGGGACAGCAGCCCACAGCCAGTGGCCACTGCTCACTCTTCTCTGTTCCTGGAAAGTGGGAAGGGGTTCCCACATTTCCCAGTTTAGAAGATAAAAGCTGACTTGGGGACAGGGAGATTGAACTGCCAATTGTCTCATGCACCTATGAGCCATCAATCTTTTCCCCAATCCCTTGGGACTCCATCTTGTTGTCGATGAGACAGAGCTATCATTTATTCTCAGCTGTAGGGTGTCATTTTGTGAGGGGTGACCTCCCTGGACCTAGGTTCCACCTCTTCCAGATGCCTGTAGTCAAGAAGCAGTCAAAGCAATAAAGGTGCTCCTTGCACGTCCTTCTTACAGGAATGAGAATGTTAGAGAATTAAAGAAGTGAGGGCAGAAAGATGAGGAAAATGTCCCTGAGTACTGCACAGTCCTGTATAGCCGTGGATTCTTCATCGGCAGATGCAATGAAGCTTGGATTGAAAATAATTCTGATGTGTTTATACTGAACATGGAAAGACTCTTTATCATGCCATTATTCCCTAAACACTAATAAAATAACCTTCCCATAGCATTTATTCTGTATTGTAGAAGTAACTTAAATTCTGTGGGAGATATATAAGTGGCACGCACGAGCGAGCGAGCAAGTGTGCGAGCGTGCATGCGTGTGTGTGTGTGTGTGTGTGTGTGTGTGTGTGTGTGTACTCACACAATTGCAAACAGCACCTTATTTTACAGGAGCATCCATGAATTTTAGTGTATTCATGTGATCCTCTGAACAATTACTCAGTGTACTAGGAACAATTTTATAATATTTTGAGTTTGTATTGCTGCAATAAAATATATTATCATATTTATTACAACTTTTCATAAGCATTGTTTTGGTTTATGCCCAGTAGATAACTGATACTAATAATTTCATGCCTGTTGATAGTCATTTAGGACACAGTGGTAGAGAGCTGTTTTATGGTAGTCAACCTGAAACAAAAGAAAGTATCACACATGATGGCTTAAGCTGCAGACATCCTTTCCTATAGTTCTGGAGGCAGGAAGTCCAAGACCAGGGTGCTGGCAAAGTGGGATCTGAGAGTCACTTTCTTGCCTAGAGGTGATTATCTTCTGCCTCATCCTGATATTTATCTTGTGTTGCTTCCTCTTTTAAAAAAGACTTATTTTTTGAGATTATAATATAATTAAATCATTTCCCACTTCCCTCCAAAATCCCATCACAAGAGCCTCACCTTGGTGACTTCATCAAACCTTTAATACTTCCCAAAGATCCCACCTCAACCCTTCAATTCCATCATGCTGGGACTAAGTCTTCAACATATGAAATCTGAGGGAACACAAACATTCAGCCCATGGCAAGCAATTTTATGTTAAACAGGCCAGGAGTGAACACTGAATGAAACCTGTACCCATAAGCAGACTCATGACCTGGCCCAGAAAAACTAAGTAGATTCAAGGCCATCCAAGCAAATTATCTGGTGTTCTAGAGCCCATTGGAAAGTGAACACTATGGGAAACATCCAAGTGTTGAGACCCAAAGTGTTGAGGGGTATGAGTATGGAATGTTTCTATACAAATGTGCAAATATATGTGTGTGTTTTCCTACTTTTGTAACTATAAGAGAAATTTTGCTGTAGCTTTCAGGGGGTTGAAACTAAAGAGAAGAGACAGTAACCTGCTACGTTAGTTTCCACTTTTCATTCTTCTGGGCTGGCATTTTAAGAACACTGATGAAATTTTCATCAGAGACCTTACAGACATAAATGGATATTCCTGTAGATAATACACAAAGTGGGGTCCAAACCAAACAGCAGATTATAGCTCCTGCAAAGGCCTTCAAAGGTTTGCTCCCTACACACCAGCTGATCCTACTCTAAAAAAAGCATTGGTCTGGTCTCTCCATGAAGTAGGCTACCAGAGGGCTCAGAGGTCTTCTGGGAGGCAGTATCTGAGTTTTTTTGTTTCTTGGACAAAGAGTTTAGCAAAGTCTAGAGCAGCGATAGTCAAAGTATAAATTCATTAAAAGTGAGAACAAAAGCATAGAAAACAGATGGGAGCAAGATGGAGCAAATGTGTGGACAAAGAGCCTCAGTGTATTATGAGTCTGCCTAGACAGAGGAGCCAATTCCCAGGACAGAGATTGGGCTGTATCTTTATCCTGATTGACAGACTGGCTGCTACATGACTTTGGACAATTTGAACATGTGTAGATCAGGCCATGCATCTCACAATTTTAAGTATTATCTATACTCCATCATAGATACATAAAAGATGGTAAGCTGGACTGGTTGGAATCTTATGATTACTTTATTTTAATCTCTCCTATTAGGATGTGTTTGAACACAATTACCCACAGGAGGGAAAGTTTTTGCCCTTTTTTAAGGGGAGGCACCCCAGCTCACTGGGCTGTTCCTATTTTTGCCTCCCTCAAAATGACCTGCATAAGTTATTCAAAGTTCCACATCTCTGTGTGAGATAGCCACCATGTGAGACATAAGCATATGTTCATCCCAGATAGAGAACAGAGCAAACAAACACTTCCATCCAAGTCCAGCTTGGCAAACCAGGGAGTGTATTGATGTTATGCACAAGGCCATGGTGACTCAAAAGCAGCTGTGCCAACCAAAGGCTTACATCAGCATGGGTGACAACTGACACAATCTGGACCAGAGACCAGGGACATGACTTAGCCAGTGAAGCGCTTGCTGTGCAAGCGTGAGAACAGGAATTTGGGTCTCCAGCACTTACCTCAAAAAGAGGACATGATGTCACATGCCTGGAATCACAACACTGGGGAGACAGAAGGATGGGTGGAATGGAATCAGCATTGATTGATTGATAGCTTTCCTCAAAGGTCTTTCTCCTTCATGGTCAGCCTTCCACCTGTATAGTGCAAACCCCAGAAGATACTGAGGGCAAGAGGGAATGATGGTCACCAGTTTGGTGATCTTCCTCCTTCCCCAAGGGAATGGTACCCATCCCACTGCATTACTATATTCATCTTTCACTGTAATCTTTGCTTAGCTCCCCTACAGAACTGTGGGCCAAGGTATTTTGTCAGCCCTGGTCATGTCACCTAGAAGAAACAATGACACTGAAATGCAGTGTAAATGTATTTTTAATTAATTAAATTAGTGCAGTTATTAACTTAAATATAGTAAGTTAAATGCAGTTTTAAATGGCCACAGCTTGTCTGTTTGCTAGAGGAGTGTATGTTCTCAGTGACAGAGGAATGGAGGTTGGGACACACACACACACATACACACACAAATACACACACCACTACTGCTGCCCAAACAAAGGGGAAAGACTTTGTTTAAGGAGTATGAATGGAGCCAGACACCTAGAGATAGGTATGGGGGACTAGAAAAGCCGAAAAGGATGCACTCAAAACTGAAGCACAGGAAGTCGCAGAAAGCATCCTCTCTTGAGCTTTGGGTTTAGTTTCTCTGTTTGGATTCACAAGTGCTCAGAGTGTATCCCTCCCTGATGACTGTTCCTTGCTCTCAAAATCAGTGCCTACATATTTTGTCAGGTCGGGATGTTGCTACTTAGAACTTACCACTCTGAATGTGGTGACATTAAAGGGTACACAACATATCAGATATGGGAAGTTGCAGAAGACACCAGGCTCTGTGTCCATGGGCTGTTGCATAAGGGAGATCCCAAGCAAGGCCCCTGAGTCACTGTCCCTTCCTTCCTTCCTTCCTTCCTTCCTTCCTTCCTTCCTTCCTTCCTTCCTTCCTTCCCTCCCTCCCTCCCTCCCTCCCTCCCTCCCTCCCTCCCTCCTTTCTTTCCTTCTTTGTTCCCTTCTTCCTTCCTTCCTTTCTTTCTTTCTTCCTTTCTTTCTGGTTTTTCGAAGCAGACTTTGTCTGTGTAGCTTTGGAGCCCATCCTGGAACTCACTCCATAGAGCAGGCTGGTCTCAAACTCACAGAGATCCATCCACCTTCCTCTGCCTCCTGACTGCTGGGATTAAAGGCATGTGCCACCACTGCCTAGTGTCACTGTCTTTTTCTTTCTAGTCTGTTTTCCATGAAGAAATCACAAGCTAACTATTTTCAAACACATTAATTTCAGATAAGCCTCTGTGTCCTAGGAAGTCTTGCCTGTGAACACTGTTGGTTTTCCCTGTGAAGCTGTCTGCAGGGAGATACTACTGTTAATTTCCTGGAGTTCCTAAGGTGACCTGCCCACTTCCTCCCATTCCATCCAGTTCTCAGCCAGCTGATCACAAGCTGACAGGGTGCCTGTGACTCAGAGCAAGCCAGTTCAAGAATATCCCATCTCTGGCACCCACAAAAATTCCTAGTCCTCTTCTTGAGTAACAGGGGAGGCTGCATTCTGGTAGAGGAGGTGATTGGGAACATGCTGAGACCTCCCAGTGGAATGAAGCTGACTGGGGACACAGGACCAGGGTCCAGTCACAGTCACCTGTCCAATTTTCAGTTTGGCAAGAGATGAAAACATGCCCCCCCTGTTTTTGTCAGTCAGTTTCTGTTGTTCTCCTGCTGCTTTTAGCAGAGTGCTGCCTTTGGAAATCAGGGTTAAATAAAAATTTCATTCGCATGCTCAGCAGGGCTCAAGGGAAACATCAATAGAACTGTAAAGAACTGTTTGGTCAAAGACCACTACTCAGCCCACTCAAGAGTCTCCCTCCACAAAGGATACACTGCCCAGTATAAGTTATGGGAACTTTAGGCCACAGCTGAAAAAAGAGAAGATTGAAAACATAATTTCTCCATAATTTTCATCATGCATGAAGGTGGAGCAATTGCCCTTTCCTATTTTTCTTAAATTCACAGGGTCCTGTCTTCTTCACTTTTGTTAATTGTGAGCTCTACCAGTATGCATGCCTCAGACACAAGAACCTACCAAAATAATGAATAAGTGAATAATTACATGGCACAATATGCCCAAGTCTCCTTGGAAAACTAAATTCACAAAGCACCAAGAGACAATGGAGGCTACTGACCGCTAGAGATGATGCTTGTCACTCAGGATACCAGAACTCTGTGGCTGCCCTGCCTTGAGTTCATCTCACCTCACATTGCTTCCAAGAAGGTCAAGCAGGTTTCTCACTAGCAGTTGGCTCTGGAGTCAGGGTTGCGTTTTCTCTGGGCTCCCAAACGTACTAGCTTTGAACTTCAGTAACTACTACATGCAATTTACCTGGCATACTGGGTTGTGTTTCTTTGAGATGCTCAGCACTCATTCTTCTCTCCACTCATCTTTTACCAAGGGGGTCAAATCTCAGTGGTCTAGTGACTTGAGACCTGGTCTCCATGTCAGAGTGTCTTTTATGTAAGAATTGAACTTGGCTAACTTGAACCTTACTGTAGTCTACACCTCAAGGAGACTACATTGCAGCTTCTACAGAGCATCTTCATATTTAGAAACTGGACCTGTTTTGAAATCCATATTAGAAAATAGATCCAACAGAAAAATAATATGAATGACTGAATCATGGTTTTATTTTAGAGTAAGATACAATTATATAGCAAATGATACATTCTCATGCTGTTATCTCAGCACCATTCTGAAAACAGAGCTCCTGACTGTTTTAAGAAAAGACATTTTCCTCATTTGGAGGGAATGACTGTGCTATTCCCCCACAAAATCTACTCTGGGATAAACCTCATGGACTGCATGAGTTTCAGCAAGTTTGCTGAAAAAATGTATGTTCTTATGGAAAAACCATGCAACTTAAGTAATTAAAAAAACACATAATCACCTCAATTTAGGGATATGTAAAGCAAGTACTATCTGTATTGTTCATTTCTCTGTTATTGCCTTGCTGTGGATGTCTTTCTGCATGCTGTGAATGTATGTTTCTCTGATTGGTTGATAAATAAAGCTATTTGGCCAATGGTGAGGTACAATAAGGTTATGTGGTACATTCGAACTGCTCAGACAGGAAGAGAAAAGGCAGAGGTGGGGGAGATGCTGCAAACTGCCACAAGGAGAAGCAAGATGTGAAAGTACCAGTAAGCATTGAAGCCACATGGTAATGCATAGATTAATAATAATGGGTTGAGCCAAGTTATATGAGGTAGCTATCAAGAAGCAAGAAGCCATGGGGCACAGTTTGTAAATAATATAAGCCTCTGTGTGTTTACTTGGAACTAAGTGGCTGGGGTACATGGATGGGAGAGATTCCTCCCAATCGTGAAGCCAGGCAGGACCAGAGGAACGTACAGCTATATCACCTTTATAAGAGCATTGATAGAATGTAGCTAATATACCTGGGATATATCTATCCCCTTACCTGAGGATGATGAGGAACTACAAACTACAAATTTCAAAGGTCTTACTCCATAAAATACACAAGGAAACAATAAACACTAGCAGTAAAGAAGACGCTTGTTCTTCCATCTTTATATTTGTCAGTTTTTATTATGTTTTAAAACCTTCTTGGTGTTTCAAGACAGGGTTTCTCTGTATAGCCCTGGCTATCCTGGAACTCTCTCTGTAGATATAAATTATCCTCCTGCCTCTGCCCCCTAAGTTCTGGCATTATGAAATAACACCCTACATTCTAGCTGACTACCATGAATTAAAGCTGGATATGAACAACACAAAGCATACAAATTCATGGAAAATGAAAAAATCACTACTGAATTAAAAATGGGTTAATGCAGAAATCAAGAAGGAAATTAAAAACCTTTTAGAATTGAATGAAAGCAAAACACAATACACCCCAAAACATGTCCTAATTAGAGTTACTATTGCTGTGATGAAACACCATGACCAAAGCCACTTCAAGATGAATGGATTAATTTCTGATTACCCCCACGTAACATTCTATCACTGAGGGAAGTCAGGACATGAACTGAAACAGGGCAGGAACCGAGAGGCAGGAGATGATGCAAAGCCCACATAGGCGTGTTGCTTACTGGCTTGCTCCTCATGGCTTGCTCAGCTTGCTTCGTTATAGAACTCAGGATCACCAACCCAAGCATGTCACTACCCATAGTGGGCTAGCCTCTCACTTATCAGTCACTAATTAATAAAAATAGAGAAAATACAATACAAAGAATCAATGAAATTAAGAGTTAGTTATTTGCAAAAATCAATAAGATTGACAAATCCTTAGCAAAACTAACTAAGAAACACAGAAAGAAGATCCAAGTGAATAAAATTAGAGATGAAAAGGAGGGCATGACAAAAGACACCAAAGAAATCCAGAGAATCACAAAGACATATTTTAAAATCCTGTACTCTACCAAACAGGAAAACCTAAATAAAATGGATGAATTGCTTGATATATGTGGCCTACCAAAGTTAAATCCAGGCTAAATAAACAGTTTAAACAGATCCTCTAGTGAAATGGAAGCAGTAATTTAATGTCTCCCAACTGAAACAAAGCCCAGAGCCAGATGGATTCAGCACAGAATTCTAACACACCCTCAAAGAAGAATTAATGCCAGCACTCCTCAAATTGTTTCACAAAATAGAGACTGAAGGAACATTTTCTAATTTTTTTTATGAATCCACTATTACTGTAATACCAAAACCATACACAGACCCAACAATACAAAAGGAAATTATAGACCAGTATCCCTTATGAATGTAGATGCAAAAATTCTCAATAAAATCATTGCAAACTGAGTCTAAGAACACATCAAAAAGAATATCTACAATAACCTAGATGGATTCATCCCAGAGATGCAGGGATATATATGTAAATTGATAAATGTAATACACCACATAAACAGATTGAAAGACAAAAAACACATGATCATCTAATTAGACAAAAAAGGCCTTTGACAAATTCACCATCTTTTCATGATAGAAATGCTAGAGCAGCTGGAGATACAAGGATCATACCTCAAAGTAATAAAGACAATTTACTGCAAGCTTGCAGCTAACATCAACATAAGAGGAGAGAAACTAGAAGAATTTCCACTAAAATTAAGAACAAGACAAGAATGTGCGCTCTCTCCATAACTATTCAAGATAGCCCTTGAAGTCCCTTAGCCAGAGCAATAAAACTACTGTAGGGATATAAATAGGAAGTGAATAAGTCAAAGTATCTTCATTTGCAGATGATATGATTGTATATATAAAAGACCTGAAAACTCTACCAGGAAACTTTTACAAGTGATAAACACTTTCAGCAATGTAGCAAGACAGAAAATTAACACAGAAAAATTAGTAGCCTTCCTATATGTAAGGGCAAATGGACTGAGAAAGAAATCAAGGAAACAATACCTTTCACAACAGCATCAAAACCAAACAACAACAAAAACCATTGAGTTACTTCTAACCAAGCAAGGGAAAGACTTGTATGATTAAAATCTTTTAAGACATTGAAGAAAGAAGTTGAAAAAGATACCAGAAGATGAAAAGATCTCCCATCCTCGTGGATTAATAGAAATAATATTGTGAAAATGGCTATCATGCAAAAAACAATCTAATGACTGAATGAAGTCCCCATTAAATTTCTAACACCACTTCTGCATAGAAATTGAAAAAACAATCTTCACTTCATATGGAAACATAAAAAACTCAGGATAGCTAAAACAATCCTGAATAATAGAAGAACCACTAGAGGTCTCACCATTCCAGATTTAGATTTCAAGTTGTATAACAGAACTATACTAATGAAAACAGCATGGTATTTGCTGTGGAATAATTTTTTCTGTACACTGTGAAAACATGTTGCTCTCATTGTTAACAAAAAGCTGATTGACCAATAACTAGGCAGGAATTTGGGGGTGGAGAGAATTCTGGGAGGAAGAAGAATGGAGTCTAAGGAGTCACAAGAGAAACAGAGAGAAGCAAGATGATTGTGTCATGTTGAAAGAAGGTACAGCCATGTGGCAAAGGGTAGATAAGAAATACGGGTTAATTTTAAATGTAAGAGTTAGCTAGTAACCTAAGCTATTAATTGATAATTATAAAGAATATAAAGTCTCCGTGTTGATTATTTGGGAACTGGTGTACGGGAAAGAAAAGTCTATCTTACAGGTGTTGGCATGAAGACAAATAAGTTGATTAGTGGAATCAAATTAAAAACCCAGTTATAAAATCTCTGCCTTATTCATTGTTATATTATCAGGATTCAATTTAGACAACTGAGTGTACAGATACCACAGGAATTAAAAATTCACTATTTTGCTACCAACAAACACACTGTTAGTAGATGTAGACAAGATGCTAAAGTTCACTGATGAGGAAAGGGGAGAGTTACAGAGCCTCAGACAGTCCCCTCTCATTCACACACACATAGCTAGCTGATTTTCCAAGAAAAAATATCAAGCTCATAGTATAGAAACCTGAGAGACAGCATGATAACTTAGGGAACCCAGTTAACATGAGTAGTGTTAGAGCAAACTAGCATTAAGAACATCCTGAGAAGCCCCCAAAAGAAAAGAAACTTGCCTACACAGAGACTGAGAAACAGGAATGTGAGGTTCAAGAGACAATGGAATTTTACTTGTCATAAACCCAGTGATAAAGGAAAATTGTGATACAGGAGGGACTCTTCTAAGTTGTAAGTGAGGACCCAATAAGTTGATGTAGCAAAAATGGAAAGCCAGAAAGAACTGGAGCCTGACCTGTAACCAGGAGTTCTAGCTTCAGATACATCTTCACTTCACTTTCTCTCATCTCTCCCAGAGCATTATACACACAGTGAGAACAGAATAGCTCTGCCAAAGAAAGGAAGGCCTAGTTCAGGGTACCTAGAAGACCCATGGTTTGCTTCTCTTTCCACTAAAAGCAAGAGATGTGAACACAAAGCAAGGATGCTCACAGCCATGGTGTCTAAGCATTAAGTGATGGCAGTTGGATCCATCTCTCTAAACTCCCACTAGTTCTATGATCCTAGAAGTCAGGCTTTCTATGGGGAGGTTCATGCCAAATACCTGGCATCTATTCATCCATAGTATGAGCTACAACTTTATCAGAAAGTGTTAAAGAGGAGCAATTTCCATCAAAATCTGAGGTTTTGGCTGAAATGTAGTATCTCAGATCTGATACAAGAACAAAGAGATCTGAAATCATAGCCCATTCAACAACCTCTTCTGCTATTACTGAAAGTGAGATAAAACTTGTAGTGCTCCAATCCAACTCAACACACACATAACTCAAAACCTACCATTTAGTCTTTCAATCATTTCTTTTAACCATGCATTTCTAGATCCCATTTCTTTTAAAATATTTCATAATATAAAAAGCCTCTTGGTGTTAGAAACTTAAGTCTTTATTGGATGAACTAAACAGAAAAGTGATACTGTCAAAATCCCAACATGAAAAGTTTTGCTAGATATCTTTACTCTGGTGAAATCTAAGATACTAACCACCTTCGAGGCATGATACTCTGAGATGTCAATAAAGCTGTATGTGGGACCTGGATCAGGGAGGATAAAGGCTAGATAAACTGCTTGAAGAGCTGAATTAGAGTTCTTATAAGCAATAACAAGGGTAGAAGTAGACTTTCTTACAAAGAGTCCAACATTTCTTTGGAGTTGGTACAACTCAAGATTGATGTCCCTATCCCTGAGCAGCTTCTACTGTGTTCTCACAGGAATCCCCAAGTTATGGAGAGAAAATTGGAAACAGATGTTCTAAAAGAATACTATTCACAAAATAAATGATACATTCCCTTTTTATGGAACTATCTGTGAACTCTCAGGTACGGTGCCTACTTAGATGTCAGAATTTCTCAACAAAGCACACAGTAGTAATGCTCAAGGAAGTTGGTATATATAAACAACAGCTTATCTACAGACTTATTGTTTCTAGTTCATAAAAACATAAGCACAGAATCAAGAACATAAATTGACTGAGGTTCCAAACCTGACCTCTGCTTGATTTTTTTATAACTATAGTATTATTAAATATACTCTCCAAAAACAAACAAAACAATAACAATGGGATAATTTAAGAAAAACTGGCAAGAAGCAAGCCAAAGCTAAGGTCAGGAATTCATAAGTAAGAATAACCTCCAAGTGTGTTTTTGTTTGAGGGATGGATAGAGGTTCCCCAAGCAGCAAAAGAGTAAAAGAGTCAAAGAAGTTTTAAAAAAAATGAACTACACATTGGCGCCCAACATGGGGCTGAAATTTCTACATAGGGTTTAAACTCAAAACAAAACACTTGGCTATGTAAACAGATTTAGCTCAGTGGTAGAGTACTTGCCTAGCAAGTGCAAGGCCCTGGGTTCGATCCTCAGCTCCAAAAACAAAAACAAAACAAAAAACAAACAAACAAAAAACCCAGAAATTTCTGTACCACCAGCAACTGACAATTACCCAGCAGCCAATTCCCAAAATAATTGATTTGGTGGATTAATATTACTTATAAATGCTCAGCTGGTAGCTCAGTCTTATTATGAATGAGCTCTTATATTTAAATAATAGATAATTCTAATCTATGTTTAGCTATATGGTGTGGCAACTTTTTTCAGTACAACATTCTCATCTTGCTTCCTCTGCATCTGGTGGTGACTCTGGAATCTATCCTTCTCCTTCTCAGCATTCTCAGGTTGGCTTTCCTGCCTAACTCCCTGCCCAACTATCAGCCTGTCAGCTTTTTATTAACCTGTGAGAGTAATACATATTCACAGCAAACAGAGGGGGCTGCCCACAGCATTTCTCCCTTTCTGTCTAATCAAAAAACAAGGTTTCAACTTTAATATAGTAAAATTGCATGTAACAAAACAGTTATCAAGCAAGAATTACAGTTACAATATCTAGTCTATTTGTATTTGGCAAAATTAAAGAAAATACTCTTATCATCTATCCTATATTTATGAGTCTAAAGTTTCATATCTAATTTATCTTTTATCATAACTAAGGAAAACTATAATTATAAATATCTAGTCTTCAGCTCCATCAAAGATCCTAAAAGGATATAATATTACTTGAATAAATAGGAAGTACATTGCAAGCTACTCTGAAAACTATGGAAATGACAAAGACATCTGGGTGCTTGGACAGTCACCCAAAGTTCTTCTGTAGCATTGGGGCATCCATCTTCAACCTATAGGTCTAGAGTATCTGGCTGACTTTTTAGTAAAGGAGGAAATTTGAAAGACTGTCCCACCTATATTGTCAAAGTTCATTAGTCACTTTCCTCTGTGTCCTGTAGAATGTGGCAGTTTCTTCTGTGAAGCAGTAAACTGAAGGACCATTCTGCCTTGTTTTGGAAAGTTTAACAGCCAATTTCCTATGGGTCCTGCAACATACTGTCAAGCAGTCCAGGTTCTTACAGTTTATTGCCAAAATGTCTAGACTTGCCACATTAAAACTAATTCCATAAGCATTTCTTCATAAGGATGCCCACCATCATCTTTGAAGTAATTGGTGCTGCCAGGAGCACACATGTCTCACTATCAAGAGCAGTATATATTCTTAAAACATTTTAAAGGCCATATTATGTAGGTTTGAAGATTACCTACCCAATTGAAATATATCTTTATATACTTAGAAAACATAACTAATATAGCTATAAGTTTGACTATTATAGATAACTATTTTAATAATACATTACATTTTAACGAGCTGTATAAACACAATACGTTAAACAAGAGTAGAAATTTACATATAATATAATGAAATTGACTTTAAATTTGTATCAGTAAACTAAAATCCATACCAATGTAAAATATTTTGAGTAACATTTGTTTTTTGGATTAAAGTAGGTTCAATAATCTACCCTTTTTCATAATAATCTACCATTTAACCATCATTTTTATATCATGTCACTTTTACTTCTTTAGAAAGAGATTGACTATGACCATTAACAGTTTATAACCAAATCCCCTTAAATTGGGTCTTCCATACATGTCCCTCTTTGGGTCCTCCTTTTTATCTAGCTTCTCTGGGGTTATGGATTGTATCCTGGTTATTCTTTGCTTTGCGTCTAATATCCACTTATTAGTGAGTACATACTGTGTTTGTCTTTCTGGGTCTGGGTTACCTCACTCAGGATTATTCCTTCTAGCTCCATCCATTTGCCTACAAATTCCATGATGTTATTGTGTTACCACTGAGTATACTCCTTTGTGTAAATGTACCACATTTTCTTTATCCATTCTTTAGGTGAGGGGAATCTAGGTTGTTTCTGGTTCTAGCTATTACACATAATGCTGTTATCAACATAGTTGAGCAAATGTCCGTGTGGTATGATTGGATATCTTTTGAGTATATGCTCAAAGTGGTATTGCTGGACCTTGAGGAAGGGTGATTCCCAATTTCTGATAAACTTCCATATTGATTTACAGAGTGGTTGCACAAATTTCACTATCACCAACAATGGAGCAGTGTTCCCCTTACTCCACATCCTCTCCAACATAAGCTGTCATCAATGTTTGTTATCTTAACCATACTGACAGGTGTAAGATGGTATCTCAAAGTAATTTGACTTGCATTTTCCTAATGGCTAAGGATGTTGAGCAATCCCTTAAATATCTTTTGCATTTGAGAATCTTACATTGAAAATTCTTTATTTAAATCTGTACCCCACTTTCTAATTGGATTATTTTATGTTTTGACCAATAGTTTATTGAGTTCTTTATATATTTTGGAGATTAGCATTCTGTCAGATGTGGGTTGGTGAAGATCTTTTCCCATTCTGTAGGCTGCTGTTTTGTCTTGTTGACTGTGTACTTTGCCTTATAGAAGATTCTCAGTTTTAGGAGGTCACATTTGTTAATTGTTGCTCTCAGTGTTTGTGTTACTGGTGTTATATTTAGGAAGTGGTCCCCTGTGCCAATGCATTCAAGGCTACTTTTCACTTTCTCTTCTATCAGGTTCTGTGTAACTGGATTTATAGTGAGATTTTTGATTCATTTGGACTTGAGTTTTCTGCATGGCAATACATATGGATTTATTTTCATTCTTCTACATGCCAACAACTAGTTATGGCAGCACCATTTGTTGAAGATGTTTACTTTTTTCTGCTGTGCAATTTTAATTTCTTTGTCAAAAATCAGGTGTTCATAGGTGTGTGGATTAATGTAAGGGTCTTCAATTCGATTCCATTGATCCACGTGTCTGTTTTTATGATAGTACCAAACTGTTTTTATTACTGTCGCTCTATAGTAGAGTTTGAAGTCAGGGATGGTGATGCCTCTGGAGGTTCTTTTATTGTACAGGATTGTTTTGGCTATCCTGGGTGTTTTGTTTTTACATGTGAAGTTGAATCTATAAGTAATTGTGTTGGGATTTTGGTAGGGATTGCATGGAATCTGTAGATTTCTTTGGTAGGATTGCCATTTTTACTATGTTGATCCTACCTATCCAAAAGCATGGGACATCTTTCCATTTTCTGGTATCTTCTTCAGTTTCTTTCTTCAAAGACTTAAAGTTCTTGACATATAGGTCTTTCACATGTTTGGTTAGAGTTATCCCAAGATATTTTATGTTATTTGTGGCTATTATAAAGGGTGATGTTTCTCAGAATTCTTTCTCATCCTGTTTATCTTTTGTACATAGGAGAGCTTCTGTTTTTTTTAAAGTTAATCTTGTATGCTGCCACATACAAGGTGTTTATCAGCTGTAGCAATTCCATGGTAGAAATTTTTGGCATCACTCATATATATTATCATATCATCTGCAAACAGAAATTTTTTTCTCCCTTTCCAATTTTTATCTCCTTGATCTTCTTTAGTTGTCTTATTGCTCTAGCTAGAACTTGGCATACTATATTTAATAGATATGGGGAGAGTGGACAGCGTTGTCTTGTTCCTGATTTTGGTGGAATTTCTTTGAGTTTCTCTCCACTTAGC
Organism: Onychomys torridus; assembly: GCF_903995425.1. Taxonomy (NCBI): domain Eukaryota; kingdom Metazoa; phylum Chordata; class Mammalia; order Rodentia; family Cricetidae; genus Onychomys; species Onychomys torridus. The sequence goes on from NC_050444.1 coordinate 8,031,716, forward strand.
TTCATATTGGCTGATGGCTTGCTGTATATTGCCTTTATTATGTTTAGGTATGTTTTTGGTATCTCTGATCTCTCCAAGACCTTTATCATAAAGGGGTGTTGGGTTTGTCAAAGGCTTTTTCAGCATCTAATGAGATGATCATGTGGCTTTTTTTCTTTCAGTTTGCTTATATGGTGGATTACATTAATCTCTGGGATGAAGCCTACTTGATCATGGTACATGATTTGTGTGTGTGTGTGTGTGTGCTCTTGGATTTGGTTTACCAGTATTTTATTGAGTATTTTTGCATAGATGTTTACAAGGGAAATTCGTCTGTAATTCTCTTTCTTAGTGTAATCTTTGTGTGGTTTGGGTATCAGGGTAAATACAGTCTCGTAAAAAGAGGTTATCAATGTTCCTTCTGCTTCTATTATGTGGAACCATTCAAGGATTATTGATACTAACTCTTCTTTAAAATTCTGGTAGAATTTTGTGCTGAAAACATCTGGCCCTGGGATTTTTTTGGTTGGGAGGTTTTGATGACTTCTTCTATTTCCTTAGGGTTTATAGGTCAATTCAAATTGTTTATCTGGTCTTGTTTTAATTTTGATATTTTATACCTATCCAGAAAATTGTCCATTTCTTTTACATTTTCCATTTTGTGGAGTATAGGTTTACAAAGTATGACCTAATGATCCTCTGGATTTCCTCAGTGTCTTTTGTTATGTCCCCCTTTTCATTTCTGATTTTGTTAATTTGGATATTCTTTCTCTACCTTTTAGTTAGTTTGGATAAAAGTCTGCCTATCTTGTTGATTTTCTCAAAGTACCAATTCTTTGTTTCATTAATTCTTCATATTGTTCTCTTTGTTTCTATTTTATTGATTTCAGCTATCAATTTGGTTATTTCCTGTTGTCTACTCTGCCTAAATAAGTTTGCCTCTTTTTGTTCTAGAGCTCTCAGGTGTGCTGCGAAGTCACTTGTGTGAGATTCTCCATGTTCTTTATGTAGGTACATAGTGCTATAAATTTTCCTCTTAGCATTGCTTTCACAGTATCCCATAAGTGTGGATATGTTGTGCATTCATTTTCATTGAATACTAGGGAGTCTTTAATTTCTTCCTTTATTTCTTCCATGACCCAGTGGTGATTCAGTTGAGCAGTGTTCAATTTCCATGAGTTTGTAGGCTTTCTGCAATTTGTGTTGTTGTTGAATTCTAATCTTAAGCTATGGTGATCTGATAAAATGAAGGGTGTTATTCTAATTTTTTTAATCTGTTGAGATTTTCTTTGTTACCAAGTATGTTGTCAATTTTAGAGAAGGTTCCATGAGGTGCTGAGAAGAAGAGACATTCTTTTGTGGTTGGTTGAAATGTTCTATAGATATCTGTTATGTCCATTTGAGTTATAACATCTGTTAGTTCCCTTATTTCTCTGTTAAGTTTCTGTCTGGAAGAACTGTCCAGTGGTAAGAGTTCAGTGTTGAACTCTCCTCCTATTAGTGTGTATGGTTTGATGTGTGATTTAAGCTTTAGTAATGTTTCTTTTACAAATGTGGATGTACTTGTGTTTGGGGCATAGATGTTCAGAATTGAGATTTCATCTTGATGGATTTTTTTCTGTGATGAATATGAAATGTCACTCTCCATTTCTTTTGATTGATTTCAGTTTGAAGTCTATTTTCTTGGACAGTATGATAGCTATACCAACTTGTTTCTTGGGTCCATTTTATTGGAAAACCTTTTCCCAACCCTTTACTTGAGGTAATGTCTGTCTTTGAGATTGAGGTGTGTTTCTTGTATGAGGCAGAAGGATGGGTCCTGTTTTAGTGCCCATTCTGTTAGGCTGTGTGTGCTTTTTTTTTTTTTTTGAGCTGAGGATCAAACCCAGGGCCTTGTGCTTGCTAGGCAAGCGCTCTACCACTGAGCGAAATCCCCAACCTGCCTGTGTGTTTTTATAGGCAAATTGAATCCATTGATATTGAGGGATAGTAATAACAGTGATTGTTAACTCCTATTATTTTTGTTTTGGGTGGTGGTAGTGGTAGTGGTAGTGTGTGTGTGTGTGTGTGTGTGTGTGTGTGTGTGTGTGTCCCTCCTTTGGAATTTGTTGGTGTGAGATTATCTATTGCCTGTGTTTTCATGGATGCAGGTAACTTCCTTGAGTTGGAAGTTTCCTTCTAGTACTTTCTGTAGTGCTGGATTTGTGGATAGGTATTATTTAAATCTGGTTTTGTCATGGAAGAGCTTGCTTTCTCTGTCTATGGTGACTGAAAGTTTTGCTGAGCATAGTAGTCTGGGCTAGTATCTGTGGTCGCTTAGTGTCTGCAGAATGTCTTTCTAGGACCTCTGGCTTTCAGAGTTTTCATTGAGAAATCAAGTGTAATTCTGATAGGCCTTTATATGTTACTTGACCTTTATCCTTTGAAGGTCTTAATATTCTTTCTTTGTTCTGTATGTTTAGTATTTTGATTATTATGTGGTGATGGGACTTTTTTTGGTCAAGTCTACTTGGTGTAAGGTTCTTGTACCTTCATAGGCAAGACCTTCTTGAGGTTGGGATGTTTTCTTCTATGAATTTGTTTAATATAGTTTTCTGTGCTTGGGCTAGAATTCTTCTCCTTCTTCTATTTCTATTATTCTTAGGTCTGGTCTTTTCATGGTGTCCTAGATTTCCTTGATGTTTTATGCTAATAAATTTTTGGATTTAACATTTTCTTTGACTGATGAATCTATTTCCTCTATCATATCTTTAACACCCAATATTCTCACTTCCATCACTTGTATTCTATTGGTTATGCTTCCAGCTGTGGTTTCTGTTCATTTAACTAGGTTTTCCATTTCCAGAATTCTCTCAGTAGGTGTTTTCTTTATTGTCTCTATTTCAATTCGTTAGTCTCAAACTGTTTCCTTCACCTCTTTGATTGTTTTCATTGGTTTTTTTCTTGTCCTTTTATTTATTTATTTAATTTAATTTTACATATCAAACATGGGTTCCCCTGTGCTCCACCTTCTGCCCCCTGCCCCCACCTCTCTTCCCGCCCCCCCCCCATTCCCATCTCTTCCAGGGCAAAGACTCCCCTGGGGATTTAGCTCAAACTGATAGATTCAGTCCATGCAGGTCCAGTCCCCTCCTTCCAGGCTGAGCAAAGTGTCCCTGTGTAAGCCCAAGGTTCCAAACAGCCAGCTCATGCACTAAGGACAGGTTCAGGTCCCACTGCCTGGGTGCCTCCCAAACAGTTCAAGCTATTCAATTGTCTCACTTACCCAGAGGGCCTGATCCAGTTGGGGGCTCCTCAGCTTTTGGTTCATAGTTCATGTGTTTCCATTAGTTTGGCTATTTGTCCCTGTGCTTTTTCCAATCTTGGTCTCAACAATTTACACTCTTACAATCCCTTTTCTTTCTTGCCAGTTGAACTCCTGGAGCTCCACCTGGGGCCTGGCTGAGGATCTCTGCATCCACTTCCATCAGTCATTGGATGAGAGTTCTAGCCCAGCAGTTAGGGTATTTGGCCATCCGATCACCAGACTAGGTGAGTTTGGGCTTTCTCTTGACCACTGCTAGTAGTCTATTGTGGAGATATCATTGTGGATTTCTGGGGACCTCTCTAGCACTTCTCTTCTTCCTATTATCATGTGGTCTTCATTTGTTATGGTCAGTTATTCCTTGTTCTCCCTTTCTGTTCTTGATGTAGCTAGGATCTCCTGCTCCCCTAAGCTCTCTTTCCCTCAAACCTTGCCCTTCATTACCCCCACTCATGTCCATGTTGTTCATGTAGATCTCATTCATTTCTCTGTCATTGGGCAAACCCTGTGTCTTTCTTAGAGTCCTGTTTTCTAGGTAGCCTCCCTAGAGTTGTGAGTAGCAGTCTAGTCATCTTTTTTTTTACATCTAGTATCCTCCTATGAGTGAGTACATACCATGTTTGTCTTTCTGAGTCTGGGTTACCTCACTCAGGATGATTGTTTCTAGATCCATCCATTTGCCTGCAAACCTCATGATGTCATTGTTTTTCTCTGCTGAGTAGTACTCCATTGTGTATATGTACCATATTTTCTTTATCCATTCTTCAGTTGAAGGGCATCTAGGTCATTTCCAGGTTCTGGGTATTACAAACAATGCTGATATGAACATAGCTAAACAGATGCCCTTGTGGTATGGTTGAGCATTCCTTGGTTATATGCCCAAGAGTGGTATATCTGTGCCTTGGGGGAGATGGAATTCTAATTTTCTAAGGAAGCTCCATATTGATTTCCAAAGTGGCTGTACAAGCTTACATTCCCACTAGCAGTGGAGGAGAGTTCCCCTTGTTCCACATCCTCTCCAGCATAAGCTGTCTTCTGTGTTTTTGATCTTAGCCATTCTGACAGGTGTTAGGTGGTATCTCAGAGTTGCTTTGATTTGCATTTCCCTGATAATTAGAGATGTTGAACAATTCCTTAAATGTCTTTCAGCCATTTGAGCTTCCTCTGTTGAGAATTCTCTATTTGGTTCTATAGCCCATTTCTTAATTGGACTCTTGGACATTTTGATGTCTAATTTATGGAGTTCCTTATATATTCTGGATATCAGCCCTCTGTCAGATGTGGGGTTCGTGAAGACCTTTTCCCATTCTGTAGGCTGTCACTTTGTCTTGTTGACCATGTTCTTTGCCCTACAAAAGCTTCTCAGTTTCAAGTGGTCCCATTGATTGGTTGTTTCTCTCAGTGTCTGTGCTACTGGTGTTATATTTAGGAAGTGATCTCCTATGCCAATGCATTCAAGACTACGTCCTACTTTCTCTTCTATCAGGTTCAGAGTAACTCGATTTATTTTGAGGTCTTTGATCCACTTGGGCTTAAGTTTTGTGCACGGTGACAGATATGGATCTATTTGTAGCCTTCTACATGTTGACATCCAGTTATACCAGCACCATTTGTTGAAGATGCTTTCTTTTTTCCATTGTACAGTTTTGGCTTCCTTGTCAAAAATTATATGTTCATTGGTGTGTGGATTAATGTCAGGGTTTTCAATTCGATTTCATTGGTCCACATGTTGGTTTTTATGCCAGTACCAAGCTGTTTTTATTACAGTAGCTCTATAGTAGAACTTGAGGTCAGGGATTGTGATGCCTCCAGAATTTGTTTTATTGTACAAGATTCTTTTGGTTAGTCTGGGCTTTTTGTTTTTCCATATGAAGTTGAGTATTATTCTTTCCAGGTCTGTGAAGAATTGTGTTGGTATTTTGATGGGGATTGCATTGAATCTGTAGATTGCTTTAGGTAAGATCGCTATTTTTACTATGTTAATCCTGCCTATCCATGATCATGGGAGATCTTTCCATTTTCTGACATCTTCTTCAATTCCTATTTTCAGGGACTTAAAGTTCTTGTCATATAGGTCCTTCACTTGCTTAGTTAGAGTTACCCTAAGGTATTTTATATCATTTGTGGCTATTGTAAAGGGTAATGTATCTCTGATTTCCTTCTCAGCCTGTTTGTCTACTGTATATGGAAGGGCTACTGATTTTTTTGAGTTGATCTTGTATCGTGCAATGTTGCTGAAGGTGTTTATAAGCTGTATCAGTTCCTTGAATTTTTGGGTCACTCATGTATACTATTGTGTCATCTGCAAATAGGGAAAGCTTGACTTCTTCCTTTCCAATTTGTATCCCCTTAATATCCTTATGTTGTCTTATTGCTCTGGCTAGAACTTCAAGTACCATATTGAATAAGTATGGGGAGTGGACAGCCTTGCTTTGTTCCTGATTTTAGTGGTATTTCTTTGAGTTTCTCTCTGTTTAATTTGATGTTGGCTGTTGGCTTGCTGTAAATTGCCTTTATTATGTTTAGGTATGTTTTTGGTTTCCCTGATCTCTCCAAGACCTTTATCATGAAGGGGTGTTGGATTTTGTGAAATGCCTTTTCTGCATCTAGTGAGATGATCATGTGGTTTTTTTCTTTGATTTTGATTATATGGTAGATTACATTGATGGACTTTCGTATGTTGAACCACCCTTGCATCCCTGAGATGAAGCCTACTTGATCATGGTGGATAATAGTTTTGATGTGTTCTTGGAGTCTGTTTGCCAGTATTTTATTGAGTATTTTTGCATCAATGTTCATGAGGGAGATTGGTCTGTAGTTCTATTTTTTTTCTGCATCTTTGTTTGGTTTAGGAATCAGGATAATTGTAGCCTCATAGAAGGAGTTTGGTAATATTCCTTCTGCTTCTACTGTGTGGAAAAATTTAAAGAGTATTGGTATTAAGTCTTCTTTGAAGATCTGGTAGAATTCTGCACTGAAACTGTCTGGTCTTGGGCTTTTTTTTTTTTTTTGGGAGATTTTAATGACTTTTTCTATTTCCTTAGGTGTTATTGGACTATTTAAATAGTTTATCTGGTCTTGATTTAACTTAGGGATGTGGTACCCCCCAGAAAGTTATCCATTTCTTTTAGATTTTCCAGTTTTGTGGAGTAGAGGTTTTTGAAGTGTGACCTGATGATTCTGTGGATTTCCTTATTGTCTGTTACTATGTCCCCCTTTTCATTTCTGATTTTGTTAATTTGGATGCTCTCTCTCTGTCTGTTTGTTAGTTTGGATAAGGGCTTCTCTATCTTGTTGATTTTATCAAAGAACCAACTCTTTGTTTCATTAATATTTTTGTATTGTTCTCCTTATTTCTATTTTATTGATCTCAGCTCTCAATTTGATAATTTCCTGGTGTCTAGTCTTCCTGGGAGACTTTGCTTCTTCTTGTTCTAGAGCTTTCAGGTGTGCTGTCAAATCACTAGTGTGAGATTTCTCCAACTTCTTTATGTGGACATTTAGTGCTATGAATTTCCCTCTTAGCACTGCTTTCATAGTATCCCATAAGTTTGGGTATGTGGTGTATTCATAGGAGAGGAGCGAGCGACCAAAGGAACCATAACTGATTTAATGAGCCATTCGCAGTTTCACTGTACCGGCCGTGCGTACTTAGACATGCATGGCTTAATCTTTGAGACAAGCATATGCTACTGGCAGGATCAACCAGGTACAAAAGCAAACTCTTAAATGAACTATTTATACTCCATAAACTTTAGCAAACATCCAAAAGCAATTTTTAATAGAATATTTTGCATTTTTTGCTAATAAAACATAGGATACATTAATACAGGCTAACATTATCTATACAAATAACAAAAAAAATGATTTTCAATTAAATAGACCCAGGAGGAATATAATAACTCCCCCTTACTTTATATTTTTGAAGCTTCATATAGAGCCTTAGTGGACAAAAAAACCAAACTTTTCTATGTCTACACAAAACAGTTCCTTTTATACAAAATAGTTCCAGAAACAGGTCTATTCTTGCACAAAACAGTTCATCAGTCACCACAGTTAATAGAGTACATATGTATAGGTAAAATCAAAACTGGCCTATTGCAATTGAACCACTCTTGTCCATCACAATTCTTAAGTCTAAAAACTTCAAAAAGCCAGTTCTGATACCAGTCTTAACATTCCACTGAAAGCTCAAGGTCAGGGCCTGGCTCACCAGCTGACCTGAAGTCTTTATATAGCTGTCCAAGTCATGATGACTCTGAAGCAAAAGCTCTAAATATGAAGGAATTCAAAAACTTGTTGCAGTTCCCTTGATTGCAATAACCCAATTAAAACAAGAATCTCTGAAACTTCTCTCTCAGCTACAGAGGTACTTTCTGGCCAGTAGCATTTCCCTAGGAAGTCTGCTCCAAGCAAATGTGGCATCATAATAGCTGAGTCACTACAGACTTCCTAAAAGAGATATCCATGCATGCAGCATGAACCAAGAAGACATCTCTTAAAAGAGCCATGATTTTTTTTCACAGCCAGCAAACAGAGGCTGCATGGCTTTGGCTGCTGACTTGGTTCCATTTCAGCCCTTACGGTCCCAGCCCATCTGTACCTCCCATCTCTGGCCACCAGCCCTGGGGCCCAAGACTCTCAATCAACTCATATCACAAGGGCTCAAGGTGCCTCCCTACCACTATGAGCTGTAGCTTCCATTCAGCACCCCAGGTCCCAGAGGAAACCCAGTTATGACTAGTCATGGCCACTATACCCTGGATCTGTTACCTGCTTTGTTAGTGGCCTTGCATCCTCTGTGTGCTGCCTTATAGCAGCCCCATGTCTCTACCTCACTTTCTGACCTTGAGTAAGGCCTTACTAGGGAGCCCTCTGTGGACCCCCACAGGAGACCTCCTGAACCTTGATAGGCAATATCTGTCAACAAAGGTTATTGCTGGTCTTCCTAGAACTTGGCCATAATATCAAATTTTCTTTCTGGGACCCTAGTAATACTTCATCCACAGATTGCAGAAAGCAGTTTGGAGAACATGATGTCCACATTCCCAAGAGTTGGGTTGTGGCAGGCTGTTGGTTATTTGGTGGGCTATAGATGGTTGTCATCACTTAGGAGAATATAGTATATTGTTACAAATTTAGGGTAGTTTTTGTTACAACACACTATATATGTTTCTACTCTTGTTTACAGGATTTTTGGATATTGACACAAATTAAGGTTATTTTTGTTACAACAGATTGTATATATATATATTTGCTCTTGATTAAGGTATCTATGCACTTCATTTAAAAATGTAAGGTAAAGTTCTAATTTTTGAAAACTGTTTTTATGAACTATGTAGGATATTAAAAAACACAGGTTAGTAGTTAGTCATCTATAACAACCAAATTTGTAGATATGTTAGGTATGCTTTCAAGACCATTTAGAAATATATTTAAATAGATAAATGGTTTTCAAACACTTCAAAAACCTACAGAATATGAAATTTAAAATGTTCTGTTAACCTAAGTTTTTCCATGACAGTGAAACATATCTGCTCCTAGCAGCACCACTTTAATTCAGAGATGATGAGCATTGAAGAAACTCCTATGGAGTCTGCTTTCATTGTGGCAAAGGTAGCCACTGGCCAAAAAACTGCTCCTGCCTTTACTGCTGACAATATGCTATGCAGATTGGACATGAAGGACACATAGGAAAAAGATTGTTGAGCTTTGCCAAAGCAAGGCGGGACAATCTTTCAAAATTCCTCCTTCACAAAAGAGTCTGCCAGATATTTTGGACCTGTAGACTACAGATAAATGCCTCAACATTACAGAGGAACTTTGAATGACTATTCAGGAAGCCAAATGTCTCTGTTGTTCAATAATAGTACATTCTTCTGGGTCTTTGTTGGAGTTGAACATTAGATAGTTATAGTTGCAGTTTTCCTTAGTTTGACAGAAAGTAAGTTAGGTATAAAACTTTGGACTCACTAAGAATAGATAATGCAGTGTTTTCTCTGAATATGCTAAGTACAAATGAAAAGAATATTGTAAATGTAATTTTTACTTGATAACTGTTTTTGTTGTATGCAGTTTTACTATGTTAAAGTTAAAACCTTTCTTTTTATTTAGACAAAAAGAGGGAAATGTTATAGAATATTATTTTAAGATGTGTTACATTTGTTTATACTGTGGAACAATTGTTTTAATGATGCAAAGATGTGTTGCATTCTTTTATGTTTCATTTGTTTAACTCTGTGAAGCTGTGTTACTTTGCCTGTTGAAAACATCTGATGGTCTAATAAAGAGAATAGCCAATAGCAAGGCAGAAGAAAAGATAGACAGGGTTGGCATGCAGAGAGAATGAATAAAAGGAGAAATCTTGGAGGAAAAGAAGAAAGAGCAAGAAAACAAGAAGAGGAGGATGCTAGGGGCCAGCCACCCAGCCACAGAGCCAGCCACCTAGTAAGAATGAAGGTAAGATTACAGAAGTAGGAAGAGGAAGAGGTCCAGAGATAAAAGGGAGATGGGATAATTAAGTTAAGAAAAGCTGGCGGGAAACAAGCCAAACTAAGGCTGGGCATTCATACGTAAGAATAACCTCCATGTGAGTTTTTGTTTGGAGGATGGGTGGTGGGTCCCCAAAGAGCAAAAGAGTAAAAGAACCAAAACAGTAAATTAAAAAACCAACCATATAAATGTTCAAACACTTTTATTTTGAGTTGATATTCAAATTTGTTTGCTTAATTGAACAGAGTAGGTATAAAAACAGTAGTCTGCAATAGATTTTAAATGAGAACAATAAGCAAGAAAGAAAACAAGACAAAGCAAAAAAAAAAAAAAAAAAAACCAACCAAACAAACAAAAAAACAGCATTCATTCCCCACAGCCATTTTAATAGCAGCACTGTGGGATATGAGCGGGACCTGAGTTTCAGTATTTATCCTGAAAATACTCAATGAAGGCTGTGTACCTTCAGCTGAGGAGACTTGAACCCACAGTTCCTGGACATAGGCCAAGCAACCCATGGAGACCATTGCAATAGCTTGTAGGAGAGAGTACACTTCCCCTCACTCTCAAATGCAGGTTGGATGCTAGCTAAAGGAAAATAAAACTCTTTTTAAATATTATAAAGTTAATAAATGGAAAAATAGAATTCATTGATTACCTGATTTCAAAGAGCTAACTGCTAACTACCACCTACATTGCCTTAATGAACACAGAGCACTTCATGGTTTAATGGGGAAGAAAGCTATGAACATTGCTTTTATTGGGAAGCACTGACTCCTTAGCAGTCTAAGAAATGCTACCACAGAGTAGGTGTTTTTTAAAGAAAAGATGACAGATTTACAGATGACTTTCCCCTCGATAAGACTCCAAGGAAAGAGTGAGTGGCCATGCTACTGATGGCCAACATGGCCCATACGACTAACCCGTTTGTCCAATAGGATGAAAGCACCAGAGCCAGTTTTCCAGCTCAGACCTTCAGTGCACCTGCTAGCACTGTAACAAGCATCCTGGGAACCCAAAGAGTTTGAGATACAGATGATCGAATCTTATTCAAGCTCAGCAAGGCTTACCCGGATCAACACTCAAGCAAACACAGGCATGCAACTTGAAAATGAACTAGTGTGCCATTCCAAGAGTTGTAATTGTAATTTCTGGCTATGTTGCAGTACTAGACTCTTAAGATGTTATGTAACCAGGTGTTGAACAATTTCTGTAGCACTATGGAGATGTAAAGATGGTACCTCACTTAGAGGGTGGCAGGGAGAGTCTGCAGAGACAGCTCTTCTTGAGTTAGTTAAGCATGCCAGTTTTCTAGGAATAGGTGCCCACCCAATGCTTAATCCTATTCCAAAGACAAAATAAGCAATTAATACCACCCAGCTGAATGCTTTAGCAAGCAAACAAACAACAACTATCAGACCAATACAAGGCAATGTATCTGAAATAGAAAACACTTTTTATTTTTTGAGGATTAAGATTTTAATACTAAACACAAATAGTTCGATGTCTCAAGTTGAGAATAGCTGCAGGTATCCTTTGTCCTCAGATAGCCATTAAAAATCAGCATGCAAATATAGTTCTTATCTCCTACAGTATTCAGGTGTGTGCTTAGCACCTTCCACTTCCCTTTGCTGTTAAGAGTTCAAAGCACAAGAGGAACTAGCAAATGTCCAAGAAAGCTATTCTCTAAAAGTTTCTGCATGGATTGTTACAGATCCAAGATGTTTAAATATGCGTGCCTATCAGAATTGAACCTCTGAACCTGCCACACACTGAAAGATCTAAAGCAAAGGATCAAGAAAGACATAGTTCAGTTCATGAATAAAAATTATGTTTAACTACAAATGTGCCCACTTGCTCTAAGTGACTTCCTACAGAAGGAGGGAAGGTGATATTTTGAGTCCATCAATCAAAAGCAGTCAGTATGCAACAAAGCAAAGGCCATAGGATGGACCCCAACAGACACGCCTAAGAACAAAACACACTCTCACTTTTCTGGAGGCACTGTTTTTTTTTTTCCCTAAAGAATAGCTTTTATTTGGTTTCCATGAATATTTTATGTACACATATTGCTGGATTTTCAATCTGTCTGCTGCAAGCTGATGGCTCATGGTATAAAAATATAGAACTTATTAAAATGTCTGAATCCCAGGTCATTTGGTTTATCCTGAATACCAAATTGAATAATGTTTTAAATTAAAGTACACCACTTTCACTACCTTGATGAGATGTTTAAATTCTGTTTCCTGATTATCTAATAAAATCACAAATCATGAAAAAGTTTGAAAATAAAACATGCTAGCACCTTTTTAAACAAGTAAAATTCTTCCTTATGATGAAAGAATTAAAAAAATTATACCAACCCTTCTACCATGATTGTGTGTGTGTGTGTGTGTGTGTGTGTGTGTGTATACCTGTGTAAAGGACAATAAGGGACTAGGGACTTTTATTTTCCTTGGTGACACTAAAAATTTCCCTGTCTTATTGTGCATTAAAGCAAGTTTACCTAGTGCTTCCAAAACTCACTAGAAATGTATGAAACCTAATTTAGTCTACCCCATTGAATGAACAACATTACATGTCTTCTTGTCTTTGATCTTTTGGATTATTAATTTCTTCTGACAGCTCCCCACTTTGATTGACACAGATACGGGCCACTATTTTCTTAGTGCATGAAGTAAGCATGTCTCTTGGTGGACATCAGGGAAGCTGAGACCACTTCTCCTTGCTCCTGTTATAATGTAGGAACTGACTACCTGGTATACAAGTTGCATACTCAAGAACTCATTTCCTCCTGGGATCAGTCCCCAGTATTATCTTCTACCTGCTCATGTGTGATACAAATCATTAATATTAAAAGCACCACCAAAGAGTAAGCCCCTTCCTCAGTTGAGTGTGTTGGGCTCTCCTGACTCCCCATGTGATACCTTGATTTGGAAAATGTGGGGATGAGGGTGGCTTGGGAGGGTGTCGTTAAATTACTCACTAAATCAAATGTGTGTATGGGTGTCAGCCATCCATTAGAAGATGGAAAACCTACCAGTTTCCACACTCTCCTAGAATGATTCCCCTCTCCCAACACCTGTCAATGGCCAATAGTTCATCAGTAAGGGGTGGAATCTGGAATGTCCCTTCCCTATCTATGACCAAATTTTGGGTGGCTTCATCTTGTGTAGTTCTTATGCAGATAAAATAGCTACAGTGAGACTATCCATTCATGAGAATGTTAGCAGTGTCATGCCCAGAAGATAGCATTTCAGAGCTGCTTCTCCATCCTTGGCGCTGAGATTCTTTCTGCTTCCTCTTCCATGCTACCTGAGCTTGACAGACAGTGGTGCTTAATGAAGATGTTCCATTTAGGCAGGCACTCAGAGGCACTTAGGCTCAGCACAGCCTGGTTTTAAGAGTTAGCCATATTGTTCCTTTCACTGGCTTCATTTCATATCACTATGTCAATTTTTTAAAAGTTTTACCCTTATTCCCCACAGTCACTTTGCCTTGCACCAGAGTAATGGTTCCCCAAGATGGTCCCTGCACCATCAGTATCCATGTTACCTGGAGAATAGTAGAAATAAAAATACTGAAATACTGTGTCAGAAACCCTGCATCCAGGAACCAGTCATCTATTTTTAATAAGCCCCTGAGAATTCCTATGCAGGTCAAAATACCAATGTCCTTTTGCGTCATTTTTATCATAAAAAGTCCCACAGACTAAAATCCTCAAAAAGCTACAAGTATGCTATTTTTTATTTTCTTAAACCATAATATATAATGTTGCAAACATTCTAGTACCTTCTACATCTCTGATAGTATTTTGTAAGGCATTACCCATGTACACTAGTGCTCCCAGCTCATAGGCCTTCCATTCCATGACTGTAGTTAGAGTTTTCCTGCCTAGCCCAGTCAGGACAAATCTCTCTCACCCGCCAATCCCACAGTCGCTCAGACCCAACCAAGAAAGCACACAGAGACTTATATTGCTTACAAACTGTATGGCCATGGCAGGCTGCTTATTATCTACCTTTTTTTATCTTAAATTAACCCATTTCTGTTAGTCTATACTTTGTTACATGGCTTGCGGCTTACCAGTGTCTTTACATGTTGCTTTTTATGGCCGCGGCTGGTGGTCTCTCCTCAGCCTTCTACTTCCCAGAATTCTCTTCTCTCTTGTCCCGCCTATACTTCCTGCCTGGCCACTGGCCAATCAGAATTTTATTTACACAGAGCGATATCTACAGCACATGACGATGCCAAATGCATGCCTATTTCTGTGGGGTTTTGCTAACTGTTCATAATAATTCAAAATTTCATCATTCCTCTCTTGCCAATGCCTAGAACAGAGCCCGACACACACCTACCTGTTGAACAATTGTTGATTGTCTTCTAACTCTACTCACCAGTGGGTTCCAATATGGAGACTCTCCTGCTACCTCATGTTTGCCTGGTATTTGAGGTCTTTTATTCTATTTATACAAAAAGACATCAGAGAAGGCCTACTCTTAAAAGAAGAAACAACATGAGAAAGAAATAAAGGTGAGATAAAAGTATAGAAAGAAGAGGAAGAAAACCACTTAGTCCCACATGCTGTAGAATTTTTGTGTATTTTATCTTTTTTTGTGTGCAAATGTCCTTTCCCTACTCCGAAAAACAAGAGTGCATAGAACTTTTTAAGTAATTTCCTACTTTTACTAACTATTTTTAATTGTCCTTACATGTATTAATTCTGGTTCTAGTTTGCCAGACATTAACTCTGGTCAGAATCAGCAGAAATAAAATTTACTCCTAGGACATTGAGTGGTACACAAACTCACACAAGGAGTTGGGTGTTGGGACTGGGGCACCTGGGCCAAGCTTAGTAACCAAAAGATACTATGGAGTTGAAGCCTGCAGAGACATCTTTTTTTTTTTTTTTCTTTTCATGGTTAATTTTTCTTTTATTCTTGCAGGGAACTGAAATGGCCTTTAACAGTCACATAACTCATCAGCAAACTGGATTTGTTTCACATCACTAACTTTCAGTTTCCTACATGCCTGACAAGATTTGTGATCTGTGCATAAGACTTCACTGAAAGCAGCTACCCAGGCTTCACAGCTTCTATAATTGAAGCTGAGTTGGTGTGGATAACATAAGGAATTTCTTAAATATGAGTCCTCATAGATATAGAAATGTTACCTGATCTCTCTCTCTCTCTCTCTCTCTGTAGTTAAAATACAATATATAACTCAATTAACATTCCAACAACTGAAATTATGCTCACTACTTCAAAAACATCAACTTAGAGTGTCATTAGTTACTTTAGCCATCATTGTCCAAAATGTCAAAATTATGTCCATTTTTTAATATTAAAAGTTTTAGATCAGATCACTTTATTCACAGTTAATTCAAGTAAACCACTCAAACCCTTGCCATATCCCAAACTTGTCATTGTTTCTTAGTCTTACAAGAAATCTTTTATTTTGAACCCCATAGACTAAATGATAGTTAACAGTCAGTAACATAAAAATACAAACACATACATATGCACACACACACACACACACACACTCACACACACACACACACACACACAAACGCACACACACACACATACTTTCTTGAAACTTGTAACAGTCACTGTTGCTATGGGAACATCCAATTGACCATAGTAAGTATTCAATAAACAGTGATTGGTAACTATAATTCCCTGTTTTAACATCTGATCAAGTGGACTCCTACTTTTGGTTTCTTTATGCAAATATTCTCCATATGTTTTGTGAGTAGATCTGAGAATTCTTTGCAAGTTTCCAAGTTTCCTAAAGGATTAAAATTCCATTATATTCAGAAATTTGTTTGGGATTTAATAAGGATTTGAAAGAAAATGTCTGCACTTAGACATTCAAGGCATTGAAGATATTCTTAGTACAATTCCCTACTGGCGTTCTCAATGCCCAGCAACAGGACAGGGCCTCACAGAAAGCATTCAGATACTGATAACTTCTGAGGTGCACCCAGCTCTGCTCAGCCTGGGTGGATGGAAGATACCTACAGGCCTGTCTGGGGCTTCAAGACCCAGGCTGTGTGAAGACACCCACAGGCCTGTCTGGCACCTTGAGATGCCAGGTGGGCAGGCACCATTATCATGAGCAACTATGTGCTGGAGAACTGGGAGGGCAAGAGAAGGAGAGCAGTTGGTATGCTGTGGAGGGATACATAACTGAATAAGCAAAGGAACAGGCTGATGTGTGTGGCCTGCTCTGCCACCTGAGGCCGGGGTGACTTCTGGACCCAGACTACTGTCTGTAGCCCTACCACAGCCAAGTCTGTGTTGATGTCCATAGCCCATGTTGCTACCAAAGACCACATGGATGTCCAGGGTCTACATCACCACCCATGGCCATGTTGATGTCCAAGATCCATGCTGCTTCTGGGGCTATGAAGATCTATGAGGCCTGTGCTGCCACCCAGGGCCATGTTGTTGTCCTGGCCTGAGCTGCTGTTGAGAGCCATGCCTGGGTTCATGATCCTATTACAGCTGGAGTCTGTGATGATATCTCTGGTCCATATCACCACTAGAGGCCATGCAAACCATGTATGTTGAAATCTGAGAGCTGTGTTGACTTTTGCTGAACCTGAGAGATCTGGCCCTGCCCCTTGGTGGCTGCTACAGTGGGAGAGCAGGCCACACCCTTCACCATGGGCATGGGAGAGTTGGCCCCCACAGCTTGGGTGCAGGGGCACTGGCTCTGCATCTCACCTGAGGGGGGACACAACCAGCACAGGACAAGACTGACCAACTCAGCTACCGCCCAGACCCACATCCAGTGCTTTGAGTTGGCCCACCTCAACATCTACCTCATCTATGACCTGATAGAGCATGTGAAGGGGCTGGTCCTGTGGGAGGAAACCTGCAGGATCTCCATGACTTTGGGGCAATAGCAAGATACCTCAGAGGAGTTTCAGTTTCCAGTATTGATGACATACCAAGTCAGGGGCCTTGAAGCAGACCAACAACTGATTATATTGAAAAATTGCTAATAAAGATGTTTGGACAAAAAGGTGTGACACACCACAGCTCCCAATGCCATTAAGATGAATGAAGAGGTGATGAAGAGGTGGGAAAAACTGAGTGAAGTGTTTTGTTCTTTTTTATGAATATTTTTATTTTTTAAAATTTTCTTTGTGGGTGCTGCAAGGATGAAGGGTGGATATGGAGGGACTGGGAAATGAGTGGGATTGGGACATATGATGTAAAATCCCCCCCCAAAACAATAAAAATTACAAAAAAAATCTGATAACAAAATCATTTTAATGGCTTATGGCATGTACTCATTGAAATAATTCTAAGAATAATATACAGCAGAAGTCCACAGTGACATAAAATGTTATCAGTACTTCTCATCATTGGTATATCCATGACTAGAAACTATAGTAAAATGCATGGTTTTATATTTTCGTGTGTGTGTGTGGGGGGGGGGGTTCCTTTTCAAAATGGTTCCTTTAGAATATGCCATAAAGTTCAATAGGCTTGCTTTTCTGCCCTGTCAACAGTATTGCCATGGGATAGAACAACCTTTTATTGTTTAATAAGAGAAATAAAATAGAACTAAAGGTTGTCGCCATTTATTTTTGAAGGGTGGAAGAAAGGTACATATGTATTGGATGAGAATTACTTTTTCAGCTATAAAGTCTTTAAACAGCAAAAATTAAGTTGTAATTATAAAAAGGGAAGCCTCTCAGTCCTGCCTTCTTATTTTCTTGAGGAACCTTACTTTATTGGCTGAATTTACAGAATTTGTTAACTGGATTAACAAATGGAATAATTAATATTACAGTGGATGTACTAGCTACTTTTCTGATTGATGCAGCCAAATACCCAAGAAGAAGCAACTTAAGGAAGGAATAACTTACTCGGCTCATAATTTGAAGGGATAGAGTCTATCATGGTACAGAACACATGGTTACTCAAATAGTAGGTGGCTGGTCACAATTTATCCCAAGAAAGCAGAAAAAGATGGATGCTCATGAAACTTCCTCTTTTCTGCCCCTTTATTAGTCCTAGAATCTCAGCTCTTGGGTTGGTACTACTCACATTCAGAGTGGTTCTTCTTTCATCAGTTGAGCTCTGTGAAGATGCCATAACATACATACCTAGAATCAGATTCTTAGGTTATTCTCAATCCAGGAAAACTGATGAAACACACCATCATAGCTTGTTTCTTTGGCTTGTTATATTAGACATTACTGCTCTTTGCCAGCAAGCTTTCTCATGCTGCCCCAAACCAATATACCCCTTATCTCCAGTCACTTCTCTCACTTTGTGTCTGCTTTGCATACTCTGAACTTTCTGGTCATGGAGCCTTGCATACATGTAGATTTACAGTTGGATGATTAGCTTATTTTTATTCAATATTGCATGAGACTCATCTATGTGTTACATATAGTACATTCATTTCTAAGATAGACAAATAGTGAAATTTTGGAGAGAGCTTTAAGGATTATTTGAAATGTGGTCAGTTACACATTAGGTTTAATTTATAGACCCCAAATGAAGAATACTGGTACAGCTTTACTTCACAGCTCTAAAGTCCCTGGAGTGTGGAGACCAAATGCTCCAAACCTCAAAACTACACAGGGTGTGTTAATTACTTTTCTCTTTGCTGTGGTCTAATACTTGATAAGAAGCAACTCAAGGGAAGAAAGGTTTACTTTGTGACTGGAAGGGAGCTAGCCCATCATGGGGGGGGGGGTGGGGACATGGCATCAGGTGTGTAAGGTCACATTGTGTCCACAGTCAAGAAGCTATAAGAAGGAACCTCAAGGCTTTCCCAATGGCCAGCTTTCTCCAGGTGACCTCATCTTACTCACTATGAATTGGGAGACATTTTGTATCCAAATCACAGCTCAGGCTTGCCTGGACAGGTGAAGGGAAAGAGGGGAGGCCGATGAGACAGGGACTTGTCCAATGGGTTAGGGCAATGAAATAGTTTTCAGGGTAGTTGCTGGATGAGAGTCTGGAGGAGCTTGCTGAATCAAAACCAGACATTCTCATCTTTACCAAAAGCAATGGTAACAGGTTACAGTCTTGCATTTTATGAAGAATCATGTTCAATAAAACAAAAAATTAAGCTTAGGAAAAGTGAAGTAATATTGAAGAAATATACCAGTTCCATCTCATGTAGGCTTTAGAAAATAGAAAATAGGTATATCCCATAAGCACGTGAAAATGTTCAACTTAACATAGGAATAAAATAAACTGATATTAGAATAAAGAAAAATTTCAACATTCAAGTTTGGAAAAGTTAAAAATATTCCAGTATTAGTGCTGCCTAGAATGGTTATTTGGAAAGGAAGTAGAAATCTGCCATAAAGATCTGTGCTGGCTATTCTTTTCTTTTTAATTTGAAAATAGATTCTTCTTTCATACAATACATCCTAACCACAGTTTCCCCTCTCTCTACTCCTCCCAGCTTCCCCTCTCCTCCCCTCTTCCCCAAATCCACTCCCCCTCCATTTCCTCTTCAGAAAATAATAGGCCTCCAAGAGATGACAGACAAACGGGACAATACAAGATACAATAAGACAAGGCCAGAGCCTTCATATTGAGGCTGGGACAAGGCAACTCAGTAGGAGGAAAAGAGTCCCAAGAGCAAGCAAAAGTCAGAGATACACCTGCTTCCACTAGTAGGCCTCACGAAAACACCAGGCTAATAGTCATAATATATAACAGAGGACCTGGTACAGACCCATGCAGGCCACAGGCTTGCCACTTCAGTCTCTGTGAGTTCATATGACCCTGATGAGTTGATTCTGTGGACTATGTTCCCCTGGTGTCCTCATCCCGTTTGACTCGTACAGTCTTTTCTCCCCCTACTCGGGATTCCCTGAGCTCCAAAGGAGGGACTTGATGGAGACCTCCAATTCAGACTCTTTCTTTCCACACAGTGTCCGGCTGTGGGTCTCTGCACCTCCTCCCGTCTGCTGCTAAAGGAAGCTTCTCTGATAGTGACTGGACAAGACCCCTATCTATGAGTATAGCAGAATACTGGCTATCCTTGTGTCAATGTGACACAGGCTAGGGTCATTTGGGAAGAAGAAACCTCAATTGAGAAAATGCCCCCACCAGACTGACCAGTGGGCAAACCTGTGGTGCATTTTATTTTATTGTAGATTGAACACATGGTCCTGGATGGTATAAGAAAGAAGTCTGAGCAAACAACAAGGAGCAACCCAGTAAGCAGCTCTGTTTCATGCCTGCCTTGGTTCCTGTCTCCAGGTTGCCACCTCGAGTGTCGGCCCTGACTTGCCTCAGTGAAGGAGACCTGAGAGCTGTAAATTGAAACGAACCCTCTCCTGCCCAGAGCTGCTTTTGGTCATAGTGTTTTATCATAGCACCAGAACCCCTAACAAAGACAAAATCCAAACCTTAAACATGTTTGTATATTAGTTCAGAAATTTTCTGTCTAGAAATTTATTTTAAGTAAACAGATATGAAAGCTGGGCTATGTAAAAAGTTTACTATCACTATTTATTAACATGTTAATTTTTCTTAGTTATAACGTTTCCATAGATACGAACTACTGCATACATTGATCACATTTGAGGTTTTTACTGAACTTCCTTGGCACCCCTACCATATCCCTTTCCATATCCATAACGGTCTCCATTTCCCGTCATTCATTTCTAGGTACTTCATATCTCTCAAAAATTCTATAAACAAAAGAACACCTTATCATTTTCTTTATTAAAACTGGCTGTTTGCTTACCGTGATGACCTCCAGTTCCAGTCACTTGCCTTTAATTAGATAATTTTATTCTTCATGGCTGAAAAAAAACTGCACCTTGTACATATGCTACATCTCTTTAGGCATTCATCTATTGTCACATTTTTATAACAGCAAGCCTAATAAAACAACATGATGAAATACTATGTATTTATTTTGACATCATGTATGTATGTGGTATATATATGTTATCTGTGTTTACATGAATGTGCATGTACATGTGTGTGCAAGTATATGTGCACATGTGCACCTGAGCCTGTAGAGGACTGAGGTTGACATTTGGTGTCTTTCTTGACCACTTTCCACTGTATATATCCAAAGAAGATGAACCACCTCCTGGAAAGATATAATAAACTTGTTTATGCCTTACCACATACTGTTTCTAAAAATTTACCATCCCAAGATGGAAAAGAATGGTTTGGTGTGTAAGAGTTTTTGCCATGAAAGCAAGAGGACAAAAGTTCAAGCCCCCAGCACTTACGAGAAAGCTGGACATGAGCACGTGGGACTGTAGTGCCAAAGTTTGGAGACAGATGGGTGGGTCCCAGGAGCTCACTACACCAATGAGAGAGCCTACTTCAGAAAACAAGGGTAAAGCAATAAAGGAGAACACCCAGTGTCCACCTCTGACCTTCCATGACCTCCCCCATACACACACTTCATGAAAACATAAAATTATTAACATATACTATGTACATGTGTAGTGGTATAGAAAGAATTTGTGTGCTTATTCTCAAGAAGTTATGTGTTTCTCAAGATAAATTTTATGTGATATCCCTCATTGTTCATCTATACACACACACACACACACACACACACACACGTGTGTGTGTGTGTGTGTATATATGTATAAATATATATATTTGTATATCTACAGTCTTATTTTTTCCAGTGTATTTTAGCTCTTGCAGAAAATTTTTCTGATAGGTGAATATTTGTTCATTTTTGGAGACATTCTTGCTTGAGGCACCCATGAGATTCAGAGGGAGTTTTTGCTTTCAGCAAAAGAAGGAAAGGGTGGATTTGTGATTAGAGTCTTTGGGGCTAGTGGCCGTTATGAGCATCTAATTTGAAGTTTCATTTGCACAGCTGTTTCTATTTGCTGTGAGGTATTATTCTAGAGAAGGATGGGAGAAGCCCACATGTTGGTCCAAGCTCATTTGATCTTCCAAGTCCTGAACTACAGCTGACCCCTTCAAAGTTTGGCTTTATACCTACTACAGGAATTACTAAAATTCCCATTTTCAGAAAGGAAATTACAGAAGGAAGTTATTGGGAATAAGAATCATCTCCTAACAGAGCTGGTTGGCACAGGCCTGTAATTCTAACTGCCCAGGAGGCAGAGGCAAGGGAACAGTAGATTCAAGGCTTCTGTGAGATACAGAGTAAGTTCAGGCACAACTTAGGCAATTTAGTGAGACTCTGGCTGGAGTGCGGAATTTGCCTAGCTCAAAAGACTCTAGTTACTATCACTAGAACAGGAAAACAGCAACAAGTGTCATCTGTTTTCCAAAGTCTGTTAAATAATTATGTTCTACAATAACTCTGAAAAGGTAAGAATAAAGAAAACAAGCAAAGCAATTCCACATTTACTATTTTCCATTATTTCAAAAATAATTTAGGTTTGCATCTTACTTTTGTTATAGTCTTCTCATTCAAAATTTGGGCCTAAAGGACTTCCTGTGTTTTGTCCTGTCTCCTAATATTAAGACTCTTACTTTTGAATGTTTGTGTTTGAGAACTGGTTTTATAAAACAGTATCCACTGTGAAGCTACTAGAGAAAGAAGGGTTGTATTGGAGTGTGGTGATATATTGTGTCCCCAATATACTGTTCACCCTAATAAAGTTTATTTGGGGTCTGAGAACAGAAGAGTCACTAGATTAGACATAGAGGCCACACAGTGGTGCCATACGCCTTTAATCCTAGCATTCTGGAAGCAGAGATCTATCTGGGTCTCTATGAGTTCAAGGCCACACTGGGAACAGAGCCAGGTGTGAGGCACATGCTTTTAATCCCAGCACTTGAGATCTCATGTCTTTGCTCAGGAAGGACACACACCTTTAATCCCAGGAAGTGATGGCAGGAAGCATAAAGATGTATAAGGGTTTTTAGCAGCAGTTCAGCTGAGATCCATTCGATTGAGGACCCGGAAGCTTTCAGTCTGAGGAAACAAGATCAGCTGAGGAGTTGGCAAGGTAAGGTTGTCTGTGGATTGTTTTGTTTCTCTGATCTCTCAGCTATCACCCTAATATCTGGCTCCAGGATTTTTTTAATAAGACATTTTAAGATTCGTGTTACAATAAAAAGATATATAAAAGTGCATAATGCTGAATAGTTCATATCAATCTTAATACTAAAAGCTACTACAGAGTGGGCTATTCTGAGGTAATAAGCTACATTTGGGGATCATATTTTTAGTCTTGCTTTATTTTAGAAAGAGGAGATATATTACTTGTAAAAAAAAAAAGTGCCCTATGTCCAGACACAGTTGAGTCATATGGGAACAATAGAAAACATGCTTTTTGTTTGTTTGTTTGTTTGTTTTTGAGACAGGGCTACTCTGTGTAGTTTTGGTGCCTGTCCTGGATCTCCACCTGTAGACCAGACTGACCTTAAACTAACAGAGATCTGTCTGACTCTGCCTCCCGAATGCTGGGATCAAAGGCGTTTGCCACCACTGCCCAGTAAAAACATGCTTTTTAAACAACCCTTAAGAGTGAACAATGATTCCCATAAGTATTTAGTGTTGTGAAAGTTTTTTTTTTTTTTTTATTTTAAGATCCTATAATAGTCACTCTTCTCATTTGTTTATTGATGGAACTCTTGGAAGGCGAGGTAAGGAGGCTGAGAAAGAAGAGGTTCTGTATTGGGGTACTATCAGAACAGGAGTGTTAAGGCACATGATCACAGGGCACACTGCAGGGAGGCATGTCCAGGAGATCTGATGGTTCAGGAACAGAGGTGGCACACATGACACCAGGGCAGATGCTACATGTTAAAGGAAACACTGAGCCTAGGCAAACCTAACTAACCTTACTAGAGTTGAAGAAGTTTTAGAATTCAGTAGTGACCTATCTCATTCCATTGCTAGGATGATAGGGAATGGCATACAAAGTTTACTTGCTTAGTACAGTTTGTTGTATTGACCATTGTTTGTTAACCTTTGGCATGGACTTGGCTGGGGCTCAGTTGCTCAGTGACAAAGGTACAGTCTTGGGTTAGATTATAATAGGTTTGTACAGAGGCCAATTAGAGCTAAATTTTATTACTGAAGTCCAGATATGTCTTAGGCCAAACTCAGTTCCATTTAAAAGATGATCTTTGTTCTGTAGGTGACATAGAGAGAGCACTAAAAATATTTTTAAATGGGCTGTTAGCATAAACAGCAACTGACTTAAGAAGGCCACTCTAATGGATTGCATGTGAGAATATCTGAGAAATATCCACTGAGCTGCAACAGAGTAACAGATGCATCCTAAATGCTAGCAATACAAGACTGTGGAGTTGTCCTTTCTCTCAGTCCAGTGATACTGTAGATTTGAAAGGCATTGTGAAGAAGGCAAGAAGCAGAGAAGGAACAGCCATAGCTGCCCAATGAATAGTTCATTAAATTGTCGATAAAGAGACACTGTGTTATGGTGTGTGCTGGGATAGATAAGAGGCTCTGGGAGTTCAGAGAAAATTTTTTTCACTTTAACTTTTAGAAAATTACTTGGTATTTATTTTGTCACACACACACACAAATGGAGCAGAAAGAGAAAAAGAGAAGTATCTTGCAGCTATAAAATTTTTTTTTATATCAGCAATGAGGTTAGAGGTAGATGCAGCCTTAGCCAGAGGACCTTGGGGTATCAGTGTGTGTGGGAGTGTGTGTGTGTGTGTGTGTGTGTGTGTGTGTGTGTGTGTGTGTAAAAGAGCAAGCATGACCTCCAAAGGAGGAACTATGTTCATGAACTATTAATAATCAATAATAAAGTATTTGAAGTGGAGTTTTATTTAGCAATAACAAAGAGCAGAATTATGCAGTTTGTGAGAACATAATGGAACTAGCGATCATCATGTTAACTGAAATAAGACAATGCCCCAATGATATCATATTTTCTCTGATATGCAGAATCTAGATAGTAAATGTACACAGACACCCAGCAAACACACATCTGAGTCATGAAAGCAGAGGGATCACTGGATGGAGAAGGAGACTAAAGGAGGGAAGGTGATAAGAGAGGACATGACAGATCACTGTGATAAAGAACAGTAGTATATAAGAAAACACACATGCGAAGCTTCTTATCTCGCATACCAATTTAAAGTCATGAAGGGGAAAAAGAATGTGTGTGTCCCAGGAACTATTTATTTTCTCAATGTCTCTCATTTTTAAAAGATATATGTTAGAAAATATGTTAAGAACCATGAATGAAGTGCTCAATGGGTTGGATTGTAATTATATCTAGAAAGCAGTATGTAGATACAACAGTACATGCTAACTCAAGGCCTTCCAACTTTCCATGCTTTAGAAATGAAACATTTCCTTGGGGAATATGCTAATTAGTTTGGAGGATATTTACCATAACATACTGTAATTGGACTATGCAAATTCACAAACACCAACTGTTAATTTTTAATTTTCAGAATTTTTGAGCTGTAAAAAAAGACATTATTCAAAATTATTTAAGATATAATTATACAACATTGTATAGCATCATGATAATATGTAAAAAGGTATAAATACTTAATCTCAGTACTTCCCAAAGCTCTATGGTAGTTAATGTGCTGTGTATGATCTATACTGGAGAGGTTCTTTCCTTTTACTTGTGTCTATGTGGCTGTTCTCTGCAATCTGTCACATCAGGTTGAGTTTGAAATGGGTTATGATGACTGTTTACACCAAGGTTGTAGGAAGCATTGGAACCAGGACAACCTTACCCCTCCAACTGTGAAAGATGGCTATTATTATTTATTTAGTTCTACCACTATTGCTACTTTTCCCATTGTTTCTCAGCAAATACCTGACAGAAGGAATCTGCAGGAGGAAAGGGTTATTTTGACTCATGGTTCGCAGCTAACAATCTATCACTTCAGGGAAGAATAGGGATGTTCATAGTGAGGATATCTGTAGCCCACAGAATGTGCAGATGGCTTTGTCGTGGAAGGAAGTAAAGAAGAAACCAGTACCAGAAGCTGATGGTCCTTTGTGAGGCCAGCTCTCAGAGATTCACCTTTGCTAGTTAGGCCATAGCTGCAAAGATTATAAAAACTACCCAAGCAGCACTACCAGTTTAGAACTAAGCATATGAACCCATGAGCCTGATGAGGATATTCCAATTTGAACTATAACACATATTATTTTCAAATTTTATAATGGTGGTAGTAGACAGATTGTTGAATTTTTCTATGGGGCCCCTTGTTAAAAATGAGGTCTTGAGAATGATGGTTCCATGTAGTGGGTAGCCATCCCAGCCTTGACCTGGAAGTTCTAACCCCCATTGAGGCTTCGGTAATGGTCACGCCCACAAGGCGGGGCTGAGGGAGGAGAGGCTTCTCTTGGTTCTGGGACCCTGGACACTGGAGGTAGACTAAGCAGAGTTCTCCAGAGAACACCTCAGGACTGTGCCATACCTTTCCCAGACCCTGCAACCTATCTCTTCATTTGTAAGTTACCCCACAAAATAAACCTCCCTTTTAACTACATGGAGTGACCTTAATAATTTCACCAATAGTTCTATGTTAGTATTCATTGTGAAAAGCAAGGAACTGCTTGGCCATCCATATTAACTGAAAACATTTGTTTTTAATCCCCAGCTTTCCACTTTGGGACTGTGAGGATTTTAAAGTCAATTTTTCTCTGAGAAAAATTCTCTTTAGCAATTATACATTCAGATTTGAAAAGAAAATTTAGTGTGGACATTACTATGTGTTAGTAGGTGTGACATGTATTTTTGTTCCTGGATTCGAGGCAATAGCATTTCAATTTTCTGGAAATGTGTTTTCCAGAATTAATTATGTACCACAGACTTACTTGACCCTTTAACAACCCATATTTCATTTTATACTTATGCTTCCTTCTTTCTCATTTGCTGAGTCTTTTTTCTGATAAAAACAAAACAAAACCAAAAAATGTCCACAGAGAGAGCTTGTTTCTAAAATACAAATCTGTGTGTTTCCAACCAGAGTAGTTTTGCCATGACATGTACATGTGCCAGAATTAAATGAATTTCTTATTCATTTTTTAATTCATGGATGTGGGCCATACTTGAATAGTAATGGCCCTTGTAACATTACCCCCATGAGAGCAGAGCCAGCACTGACCACATTTCTTCAACCTCAAGGAATTGCTAATAGGCTGATCTGAGCCTTAACTTTACAGGGTTCCTTTGTTCCTGTAGGTTTCACTGAGATGCCTTCATCTGTCCTAATAATCTAGCAAAAGCCGGAAAACACTATCAATATTCTCTTTCTTTTTTTTAGCAGTAAGAGGTTCATAAGAAACATCCATGCAGAAACCAGTGTATTTTAACCAATGAACTTCAAAAATGGCTCATGGATCACTATTCAGAAGAGCAAAAGGAAAAAAAATGATTTGTCAATTGTTTGGCATTTATAATCTAGTGCTGTTTATGAAAATGATATTATTTAAGATGGTATTAAATGCAGCTATTAGGGGCTAGGAGTATAGCTCAGAGGTAGAGCACTTGCCTAGCATGCTGGCAGCCCTGGATTCAATTCTTTGCACAAATAAAAAAAAGTCAAAGAATAGTAACTATAACCATTATTTGTAGTTGATCCACACCTTTCTTTCTCAGATTTTTTTAACCTAATAAAGTTATAGTTGGGGTGACTCTCCCAATGCATCTGGTTTACCACAAATGTAAGTTTTCTGTTTATTTTTCTAAAGTACTAAGAATTAAATGCAGGGTCCTGAGCATGAAGTCTGGGCAAGCACTTTGTCACTGAGTTTTCTCCATCCCTCATGTGGTCACCTTTAAGAAGGTAGCAATATGAGGAGATCCACATATAAGTTCTAGAAGGGCTTACTGTATT
The DNA here is from genome assembly GCF_903995425.1 of Onychomys torridus. NCBI lineage: Eukaryota > Metazoa > Chordata > Mammalia > Rodentia > Cricetidae > Onychomys > Onychomys torridus. The sequence continues at coordinate 8,059,292 of NC_050444.1, forward strand.
CTTTAGTGTAAGTCCTCCCATAACTCACTGCAAAATGGTGCCATAGACTGGGAAAACTGTAGACCTCTTTTCAGCCCCTTTAGGCTCACTCAAAGGATATGAATTTGGATGATACAGCAAAGGTAAAATGCAAGAATACTGTGAAGGCAGAACAAGTTGGACAAAAATCCTTACTTTCTTTTTCAAAAATACTGCTAGAGTTAAAGCTAAACAGTGCCTGACTGTACTTTAAGCCATAACCTTGTCAATGCATAGCTATATAATGAAAAATTGCAACTGTGATGGAGAAAGTATTTTTTAGATAGTATATTCTCCAAAATAATCTTGACCGTGAATAAAATTAATGAACATCAAACATGTTTAATAGATAAATTGTGCCTAGATAGAAAGATAATAGGTAGGTGATAAATTGCAGTCAGATAATATGTGATAGATAGGTAGATAGATAGATAAACAGTAGATAGACAGACACACAGACAGATAGAGAGATAGATAGAAGGATGGATGAACATACGGATGGACTGATGGAACATAAATCTTACTAATCTTATCAATAAAAACCAGGAGTCACATATTAGGGTAAAACCTGAAAGATCAGAGAGGCAGGAGAGCAGCCACAGTCACATTCTTCCTCCTCTCTTTCTCCAGTGCCAAAGGGCCGAGATCCTGTTTCCACCCCATCTTAATGCTTCTGGTCTCCTCTCTGTACAGACCTCCAGACCTCTATGGTTAATCAGTGTCTAGCTCTGACCTCTGACTCCAAGCAATCTTTATTTGTCAGAGCACAAACAAAATATCACACATTTCCCCCTTTGTCTAAATAAAAAGCAAAAGTTTTAACTAGCATAGAAAAACTATATACAGTAAGTATTAAACTATACACAAATGTATAAAGGCAATAATTATATTAATAATGTCTATTCATAGCATTTGACAAATTCAGAGAATATATTCCATTACATCTACTATCTTGGTGAATCCAAAGTGTACCTAATTCACTTTCTATTCTAACTTGCATTACCAACCCAAAACTATCTTTTTAGGTCTCTCAACATTCTACACTTTATGGCTCTTTTGTGAATTTCTTTTCTGAATTTGTTAACAAGGAAAAACTGTAACTATCTAGTTTTCAACTCCATCAGAGACCTAAAAGGATATAACATTACCCAAGTAAGCAGGAAATGCATAGGAAATGACAGAAACAAGTGGATGCCTGAACAGTCACCCAAGGCTCCTCTGCAATGTTGGGGCATCCATATTCAGCCTGCAAGACTAGAATATCTGAAAGACTTTGCTGTGAAGCAGGATTTTTGAAGGACTGTCTCACCTTGTCTTGGAAAAGTTCAGCAGTCACTTTCTTTTGTGTCCTGCTTGTCCAGTTTGGACAACATACTGTCAGCAGTTGAAGCAAGGGCATGTTTTTTGCCCAGTGGCTAACTTTCGTCGCAAAGAAAATAAACTCCATATGAAGTTTCTTCAATGCCCACCATCTTCTCTGAAGTATATTGGTAAGGCCAGGAGAAGACATGTTTCATTGTCATTAAAAATAAAGAACCTTGTGTTATTAAAACATATTAAATGCCATATTCTGTAGTTCTCTGAAGTGTTTGAAGACCACCTGTCTATCTAAAATGTATCTGTTTGACATTGAAAACATACCTAACATGATTACAAGTTTGATTATAATAGATGATTACTACTAACCAGCATTTTTAATTACCCTAAATAGTTTTTAATAATAACTTTCAAGGACTCGAAATTTGCATTACATTGTTAAATGAGCTGTATCATTACAATACCTTGAACAAGAGTAGAAACATACATACAGTATTTTCTAACAAAAGTAACCTTAAATATGTATCAATATACAAAAATATCCTGAACAAGAGCAGAAACATATATACAGTATAACAAAAGTAACATCAAATTTGTATCAACATACAAAAATCCTTATCAATGTAAAATATTTAAGACTAGTAGTTGGTTTTTTGGTTTAAAAGTAGATTCAATAATCTACCTTTTAATTCTCTTTCTATATCTCCCTTTTTCTTTTTAGAACAAGCTCCCTGAATTTAATCTCTGTTGTTCAGTTTTTTTCCTGACCTTTACCAACAACAACTTGTAAACACTCCCCTAAATAATAACAAATACCCATAACTCACTGAACCATCAAAAACTGCCTACCCCATCACTTGAGAATATGAGTGTCATGTTCTGAAAATTAATTTCTGCTGTCTGGGGATCTCTGAAAAATACTGGAAGAATTGTCAAGTCTTGGGAGAGCTAGCTACATCATTTTTTGTCCAGTCTCTGTGTGATAGGAAAGTGCACAGATTATGTTACGTCCTGGCTAGAATAGTGTGTGAAGCTGGACCATTTCAACTAGCCACCTTGAAATTGTCCTCAGTAGTTTGTAGTCCAAAGCCAACATAGTCCTGGTGGAATCATCATTGTGGGGCCCCATCCTCTTTTTTTGAGACTTGAAGGTCACTGTTAGGCATGGTCATGGTTCACTGCAGAAATTATTAAATGTCGTATACAGCAGGTCTTCAAGAGGTTAAAGGATCATAATTTGTTATGTACATTCAGAGTAAAAAAACATAATTCCTAGTTACCTGCTACAGACTCAAACATGAAATCATGTACAGGGAGCTAGATGAAGCCTTCCTTTAGAATTTGTACTCTATATGACCATTAATATCATGACAAAAAGCTTTATATATATAATATTTATATATATATATATATATATAAATTTTTATAAATTTTGAGTAATATATATATATAAATTTTGAGGTAATATTTACACTTTAAGGAAAGTTTTAAAGAGTCAAAATAAAACCAAAGAATTATAAGGTTAGTGGCAATAGAATAGTCCCTTAATTTTGGTTTTTATTCTGTCCCATATCAGGTGATTCTTCTGACATGAGATAGAGATTTTGGGTTTCCTTTTAACAAGCATGCTTGGGTCTAGAAAAGGAGAGAGCCATGCACCAACCTCAAAGCCAGCTTTAATTTTTAATTGAACAGGTACTACATAAAGACCATTTGCATTGTGTGTGTGTAGAGAACAGCAGAAATAAACATTTGGAAAGATTTATGAAATTTTATTCTGTTGGAAATGTGATATACCAATAGGCCAATTTATTCTTTTTCTCTTTTTCTTGGGACATTTTCTCTGGATGATTCATCCTTTCCCTTCAGATGTCTCATTTGTCCAGTGGCCTTCATTCTCCTGGAAAGACAAAACCGTGCCCTAATCCTAACTTTGGGGAGTTTCCCATTTGGCAAGCTATGTCTGACCAAATGAAAAGCATCTGTTAGGCTTATAAGTTACTTTAGATTAAATGGTCACACCAAGCGTTCTTTCTTGTCCAAATCTACTCTTTATCAATATTGATGGTATTCATAGCTTTTTGTCTCCTGTGGAAACAAAAGTAAAACCTCTTTCCCAATGTAACACATATCCTTGTTTCCATTCTGAGGTCAAAACATCTTTAAATATACAGGATGATTTAATTTACTATTTTTTTCTATTACCCAATGTCTTTTTGAATATGTCATTCTTTTCTTATTAGCATTTATAAAATTTAAAGTTAATAAGATATTATGCAATCTATCTCTTTATTTCCCTTTTCTGTTTATTAAGAATATCTTTTAGAGTTCAGTTAGATCTTTCTATAACTGCTTGCCCTGTAGAGTTGTATGGTATACCTGTAATATGCTTTATGTTGTAACAATGCCTGTAATATGCTTTATGTTGTAATAATGCAAAAAAAAATACTGTTTCATTTTTACTAGAGACATATTCTGGAGTATTGTCTGTCTTAATTTGTACAGGTATACTCATGATGGCCATAACTTCTAACAAATGTGTGATTATAGAACTTTTCAGAACTCAAAGCAGTTGCCCACTGAACTCTTGAATATGTACCTATGGTATGGTGTACATATTTTAAATTTCCAAACTCTGCAAAATAAAACATCCATTTGCCAAATTTTATTTCTTTGAGTACCCTTTGAGTTACTTACTGCAGGTAGTGGGATTTGTTTATACAAGGAACAAGTAGGACATTTTCTTATAATATCCTTCACTTGTTGCCAAGTGATAACATTTTTTCAATCCCTTGCTATTAATACGGTGTTGTTTTTTTAATATAAATTTCTGAGGCTTCTAGCAAATTCCTACCAATAGTTGATCAATTTCATCATTACCTTTGTGCTAGAGAGCCTAGAATAACCATATGGGATCTAATATGTGTTTTTATATATAAGGGATTATTTCTATTTCTGATTATTTCTTGGAACTGAATAAATAACAAAGTAAATTCTGTATCAACTTGAATAAATTTAGCAGTCCCAATATGTAAAACAACTTTTTCTGCTTATTGAGAGTCAGTAACTATATAAAGAGGGTCTGGAATATCTAATAATACATAAGAATAGCATATAAATTCTGACTTTTGAACAGAATTGTAGGGGCTTTGAGTTACTTTATTCAAATGTCCTGATTTATACCCTGCCTTTCCTGATTTGTTTGCATCAGTATAGATTATAGGGGCTCCAGAAAATTGGTATTCCCTGTGCAATATGAGGAAGGATACAGTTAGTTCTCCTTATAAACTGAATTTTCTTGCTTTGGGGATATTTGTTGCTAATCTCTCCCAAAAAATTACTTCAAGCTCTTTACCAATGTTCATTTTCTATCCATAAAAAGGAAATTTCAACATTAGTAAAAAGGTACTACAATTTCTGCTGGGTCTATTCCTGCTAATTGATGAAGTCTCAATTTTCATGTTAGAATCAACTCAGAAACCTTTTCTATATGGATATTTAATTTTTTACTCTGTGTGGTAAAAATAACCATTTCTCTCTGCATTAAAATTTTTGTAGGAAAATGAATAGACAATAAATTAAACAGAATTCAATAAAGCTCTGGATCCAAATGATCCCCATGTGCATAATATATTTCTCTTATATCAGAGCCAATTCTTTTTCAGCTTCAGCTGATAATTATCTTGGACTATTTAAGTCCTTATTACCTTGTAAGGTTTAAAATAAGTTTCTCAGTTCTTGAGTTGTTAATACAATTGTGGGTCACAGCCAGTTAATGTCTCCCTGCAATTTTTTTCCTCTTCTTCTTTTTTTTTTTTTTTTTGAGACAAGGTTTCTCTGTGTAGTTTTGGTGCCCTTCCTGGATCTTGCTCTGTAGAGCAGGCTGGCCTCAAACTCACAAAGATCTGCCTGCCTCTGCCTCCTGAGTGCTGGGATTAAAGGCATGTACCACCACTGCCCAGCTGCAATTTTTGAAAGTCATTAATAGTCAGAAATTGATCTGTTCTGATTTGTACATTTTGGGGTTGGATTTTTTAAAACATATTTTATATCCTAGGTAGTTAATAGAATCTCTTCTTTGTATTTTTAAGGAGAAATTTGTAATACCCCACAAGACATTTTTTCCTGCACATCTTCACATATTGTTTTTAAAGTATCTACACTTGAGTCAGCTAGTAAGATGTCATCAATATAATGATAAATTATAGATTGAGGAAACTGTACATGAATCATTTAAAATAGCTGTCACATAAAATATTTGCACAGGTTAGGGATATTTACCATTACTTGTAGGAGAACCTTCCATTGGTATCTCTTAAGAGGCTGAGAATTATTATAAGTAGGCACCATGAAGGCAAGTTTTTCTTTATCCTTTTCTTGTGAAGGTATAGTAAAGAAACAGTCTTTTAAATCAGTCACTATAATAGACCATCAGCTGAATTACTTTATTTATGGCTCACAGATCTGTCAGCATTCTCCATTTTCCAGATTTTTTAAAAAATAACAAATACAGGAGAATTTCAAGGGCTGATCAATTCGTCAATATATTGAGCATTTAGCTGCTTAATTAGCTATTCTAAGGCCTGTAATTCTTCTGACATCAAAGGCCATTGTTCCACCCAGACAGGTATGTCAGTTAACCATTTTAAAGATTGGGCTGTTGGTACCTTTGAAAGATTAACAGCTGCCATGCCCTGTTTTCACACAACCTGAGTGGTTGGTGGCTGTTTATTATAATGCCTTTTAATATTTTCCCCAGAAACATATGTTAGTTTATGGTTTGTTTCTGAGATTAGAGGACAGTTAATCTGGGTATTCCATTACTGTAATAAATCATATCCCCATAAATTCATTGCTATATTATCCACATATGGCTTTAATTTTCCTTTGTCCTTCTGGCACTATCCATTTGACCCATTTCATGATTTTTTTTATTCTGAGATAAAGTTCCAATCCCAAAAAGCTGAACACTTACTTCATGAAGAGACCAATTTGGATGTCAGATTCTGGTGCAATTATTTTTACATCTGCCCTTGTGTCTACAAAACCTTCAATTACAATGTCATTTATTCATATTTTTAGCTGTACTCTTTGATCATTTATAGAAGTTTGCCAAAATATTTGCTTTATGGTTTCTTCTGAAATTTTTGTTTTATCTTCTAATGCTGTTCTATCATCTAGAGCAGTATGATTTTTAACAATAGACATTAGGTCCTTAATTGGTCTGGAGAGGAGTTTCCCCCATGGTGACAGGAAATGACTGAGCCTAATTCAACATGGGGGCTTTCAAGAGGCCCCCCAAGGCATTTTCCAATGGCAAAGGGTTAACTTACCTCTCGCTTATTGATATGCATTCATTGGTTCAATGTTGGCCTTTGCCGAAACTTTTGCATACTCTAGAAGGCAAGGGCCTTCTGTTTGGATTAGAATAAACACTGTTCCTAGGAATGCCCTGTCTACAGTCTCCTTTTAGGTGAATTTGTTTGCCATGATTAATACACCTGACATTTTGATTTTTCTTCAAGCCTGTGGAAATCACCTCTCTTCTCCAAGCAACATCATGGTTATGAGATTTAATATTGACTGTATTTTGGACCCATTCCTCTATAGTTGTTCATTGTGCCTTTAAAGGCCTAATTATCCTTTTACATTGTGAATTAACATTTTCAAAAGCCAAAGATTTAATTATTACTTGTCTAGCTTCTGGATTTGGTATCATTCGATTTACAGCTGAAGTCAATCTTTGTTTTAAAAAAAATAAAACAGTGAAGGTTTCTTTTGGGCCCTGTATAACTTTGGTAAATGACTCAGCTCTCTTTCTGACTCCTTCAATTCTGTCCCAAGCATTCAAAGCAGCTGAATGGCATAGAGCCTAGGGTGTGGTCATCCTATAGAGTTTGTCTTAGTACATCAGCAAATTGCCCTCTCCAAGAAGTTATTCTTGGGAGATTTTAATACCTCTAGTCCTACTTCATTGTTCAATGGTCCTAGCCTCATCTTTACACCAGTTCTCCACTGTAATTGAGGACCAGGTTCTGGTATAGCTAAAATCAAGTCTTTCCAGTCTGTGGGACAATTCTGTTATTAGTTGCCATGAATTTAGCATCTTTTTCATAAAAAGTGTATGCATACCATATGAGACTATCGCTTCCTTAAATCTCTTCAGATTGAACATTTCCACAGAAATCCATTCAGCTTTTACATAGCCTTGGGGATAACTGTCATTTGGCAATTGTTCCCATAAGGTGACTGGATAAATTAAGGTTGCTTGCTTAATAATCTTGGGCTATTCCTCTCTAATTTTATAATGTAATGGAAAGGTTGGTTTTTCTTTAAATTCCTCTGTCTATGCCTGAATATCTCTAGTATCTGTTTTGATACATTTTTCTAAGTCTTGTAACTTACCAGTGAAAATTCATTATTTTCTTTAGTAATTAGTTCTAGGGACTGCATATTATCAGTAGTAACCTTTTTATGGTCTGTATCTTGTGAATAACAAGTTTTCTAAGGTTTGTATCTTATCAGTTAATTTCTCATATTTGGCATTGATATCAACCACCTTTTTTAGAAAAACAAAGAATTACCAAACTGATAATGATTACAATTGACATTATGCTAATCCCAGCTAAGTTAATTATCCCCTCATTTAATTGATCTATTTTCAAACCATCCATTATATAATCATACAGAGACCCAACTCCCTCCATTGTAATTGTGTTTCCCATTTTTCAAAGTGTGAAAAACATTCTCTCCCATTTTTTAAAATTAATTCCCTCCTTTAAAAACTCGAGATTGTCTAACCAAATCTGCTGCTGCTGCTGCTGGTGCTGAAGTGTGAGGCTGACTGCTGCTGCATAGCATGTCTGAGCAGAGAACACAGGAGGTGAACAGCCTGGCTGAAGATAACTACTGCTGATCGCATGTCAGCAGCATTAAGAGGGGGTCTAGGGAAAGTCCACAACCCACAGGGGAAAGCAGCCACTGAGTCACCTGTCTGCATGGGGAAACATGTGAAAGCAGTACATTTGAGCAGTGGGAAGTGAAAGCACAGAGCAGCTTGTAGGCAATGGTGAGGGGCTAACTGTAGTGGCATTTGGAGCCCAAGTGCCTGTTGAGTTTTCTGTAGAGAGGCTGCAACTGAAAAACCCCAGACTTGCTCAGAGGGCTTGGGGAAGAAAGAGAAAGCCAGCTGGTGATGTGGTGACTTCTCTGGATGAAGTTTCTATGTGCATCTCTGGTGTGTGCCCATGGCTGCAAAGCCACAGGCAAGTGGCTTTTTTGTGAACTTGTGCTCCAAAAGTTGGATGCCAGATGAAGCATAAATCTAATCAATCTTAATAGAAACCAGGAGTCAGATATTAGGGTAAAACCTGAAAGATCAGAGAAGCAGGAAAGCAGCCACAGTTGCTTCCTTCCTCTTCCTATCCTTTAGTCCAAAAAAGCTGAGGTCCTCTCTCCACCCCACCTTATCATTTCTAGTCTCCTCTCTGTATAGACCTTGAGACCTCTATCGTTAACTAATGGCTAACTTTCTCCTCTGACTCCAAGGGAGCTTTATTTGTCACCACACAAACAAAATATCACACAATAGATAGATAAATGATAGCTAGATAGATGTAGACAAAGAGACAGATATATAGATAGATGATAGGTAGATAGATAGATAGATAGATAGATAGATAGATAGATGATAGATATAGACAGATGGACAGACAGATAGATATAGACAGATAGATAGATACATACATACATAGGTAGATAATCCAAAGAAACTGATAGGTCTTTATAAAGACATATACCTGACACCAGTTTTCATCTTTCACACTTTGATAGTACCTATAAGATCTAGCATGAGATTTATCAACCAATTCTTTTGTGTTCACGGAATGAAAGTCCAAGGTGCAATGCAAGCAACTAACCAAGCAGAGTCTCTTATCTCCTACACACATACATTCCAGTTCCATGCAGTAAACCATATTGTGAAGTAGATAGTAAGATTTTAATGGGATTAGAGGACATTGGGGCTGGGCCACTTTATCATAATCAGCAGCTTGTAAAACCAAGGACTGAAACTGTGAAACTCTGTCTATTGGTTAAAAAAATGCAACCTAAGTAATATCGCTGGTGCTGGGAGATGTGAAATCCTGAATTCCTCTGGAGATCATTAAGTTATAACTACATAAACTTGGTTCTAGGCTCTCTAAACCCTACAAAAGTACTTTCCAGAACAGACATTCTGATAAAAAGAAAAACAAAACAACCAACCAAACAACAATGAAAGAAACAAACAAACAAAACAAACAAACAAACAAACAAAAACCCTCCAAGGACTTGCCATTGTCCTTTCCTGTGAGAATCAATCTAAACAGATGTATCAACACATGGACAGGAAAATATTCTTCAGAAAAACTGTTCCACAGAGAATTAGTATAAACCTGCATCAAATGTAGATTGAAGCAATGGTTCCTTTGGCCAGTGTTCTTCCTCATCCCTTGAGAGTGTGTTCCCACCCTTTGTCTCTTCTGAACTCCACTGATGGAGACTATGAGAAGTGGGAAGCCAATGGAAGTCTAGAGAAAGAACCCAATAACAATATTAACACCTCCTCAGGAAAAAGAGCATTTTCAGCTAAAGAATTCATGATTTTCTTAGCACAATCCAGGGTCAGTATTGGGTACTAGTTCCTTGTTTTGTCTTCATACTGTAACTCTCCTATGGAGTGGCCATTTTGATAAAAGCTTCCTATAAGCATCTTAAACACAGCACATATGGAGACACTTAGCAAGATTTCCCACTGAAGGGGATGTTGTTATTAGATAGGCCTTTTCTGTTGTTAAGTTCAGTTTATGTTGCCAAAGGGAAACATGGATCTGGGTCATTAGCTATCTAGAATATATATTCCAGCTGGAAAAGTAACAAAATGTATCTCTGAGCACAGTTATAATAAAGCAACCTCTGCGAATGAAAGTGAGTCTGGAAACTATATAGAAGGAATAGATTTTGCCTAAACAAATTTAAGTTCACATTTTTAGATAAATAAAAGCATCATATCACTTATTTTATGTATACCTTTCAAGTTAACAATGAGGAAACAGAAATTTATGAGACTATAACTCTTCAAATGAAATTACATATTAAAATTATAGCCTAGCATCTCTATTCTTGGATTTTTACAATAAAGAAAATGAATTAAATGGTTTGAGTAATTAATGTGAATTTCATGCAACTAACAATAGAAGTAAGATTGCTCTCTATTTTGATTGACATGGAAGTATGTTCCTGCTTATTTAACTCTCCATTTCCATTATTTCAACATTACCTCAGTAAAGAGAGAAAAGACATACCATCACCCTGTCAACTTACACTGCAAGAGAAATTTAATTTCCAGTGGGGGAAATTATAAACACATTTCCTTTCCTGTTGGATAACAATAGGACTGTAGTTCATTTCCTGTTGGATTTATGTTAGCTATCTCTGACATAGTTTAGAAACAGTAATATTATAAATCTCTCTCACCTGTGGTCCCACAGTCACTTGGTCCCTAGTAAAAACACAGAAGCTTAATGTTATCTACAAAACTGTATGGCCTATGGTAGGCCTCTTTCTAACTAGCTCTTATATTAACCCATTTCTCTTAATCTATGTTTTGTCACGTGTTCTATGGCTTTACTGGTCTGCTGGCATGTTGTTTCTTGGGGGCAGGCTGGTGTCTCTCCAGACTCCACCTTTCTCTTTCCTGTCTCTCTCCTTGTATCTCCTGCCTTCCTCTAAGCTGCTTTGGCCTATGGCAGCTTATTTATTAACCAATGGGAACAACATATATTCACAGCATACAGAAAGACATTCTCCAGAAGTTCATGTATCAGAACTATGAGACCAAGTGCCAATTAAAAGGTGATTTGTTGGTCTGAAATACAACATTTGTGATGGCTATTCTTGGTTATCAATTTGATTACTAAAACCCAACAAATAGGTGGACACACCTGTGAAAGATATTTGGTTAATTGGATCAACTGAAGTAGGAAAATACATTTATAATTCAGATCTTTGAGGTGAGAAAATCCACCTTTAATCTGGGCCACACCTTCTGCTGGCAGCCTATATAAAGGACATGGAAAATGGTTGAAGAACATTGCTCTCTTTGCTTGCTTACTCTGACCCTCACTAGCAAGTCCATATCTACACTGACATTAGAGGCTACATACATACATACATACATACATACATACATACATACATACACAGAGAGGAGATAGAGAGGAGAGAGGAGAGAGAGAGAGAGAGAGAGAGAGAGAGAGAGAGAGAGAGAGAGATTCCTATTTAGATCAGTCATTGTCAGCATTTTGATAGTTATGAGTCTGTATTAACTATTGGCCACTGCTACAAGAAGCTCCTCTGGCCAAAGTGGATGGCAGCGTTTGTCTATAGGTATGAATACAAATATTTAGGAGTCAGTTAGCTGCATACCTACTTAGCTTAATATTATTAATATGTTCAGCCTTAGGGCCTTTGACATATCTAGGGATAGGGTTTTCCCCATGGTTTACACACTAGATATACATTTATTTCCATGGAGTGGGCCTCAACTCCAGTAAAAACTGGTTTGTTATCTCCAAGGAATAGGCCAGTATTATGTACTGAGTCCACAGCTGGTGAATGAATCCACACCATTGATGTTTTTTCTCTTCCAGAAGCATGAACAGCATAACCGAGCATGGATTGCTAGCCAGCCAGGTGGAGACTTCCAGCACTCTGCTTGTATTATCTGTGTGCTCGGCAAAAATGGGCATTGTCTTCAGTAATAGGGATATGCGGTCTAGTTCTGGTGGCTGACCAAGAGCAACGGCAAAAACCACACTGTTTTGGAGTCTCTTGGACTCACTGACCAACAACACATGAGGCACTGAAAATTTTGTTTTAAGACATGGCTCCTAGGAGAAACATCATTCATTCATGCACTGATTAAATTTGTGTTTTAGTTTTCATGTGGTGGAATTATTTCCACTTCTGCTCATGGTTAACTTTACAAAAGTTTATATTCTTATTTATAATGATTAAAAACATGAAATATGATATGAATAACCATGTATTCTCTAAAAAATTAGTCTCTATAAGACCTCTGTTACCAGTCACTGGCCTTTGTTATAACTTGATAACCTTTGCATTCAAGGGGTAGAGCTGGCTAATGTAAAATAGATGTGTAATGTCAGTGCCACTGAAATAAATACTCCAAATAAAAGCAGAGCAGAGTAGAAGTGTGAAGATAGACTTGGAAGAAGAGGTAGATAGTCAAGGAAGATGTCACTAAGAAGGTGACATCTGACTTGATAACACTTGCTGATGATAGTATTAGGGCAAAGTCTGGGCTTCAGCAGTCCCAACAGGCTAGGTTGGGTCACCCATCCAAGTGTGCTGGTTAAAGTACTTTGCTTCTTCCTATTCTCATGTGGTCTTCATTTATCATGATCTGTTATTCCTTGTTCTCGCTCTCAGTTCTTGATCCAGCTGGGATCTCCCTCTCCCCTAAGCTGTCTTTCCCTTGAACCTTGTCCTTCATTACTCCCACTCACATCCAGGTTGTTCATGTAGATCTCATCCATTTCTCTGTCATTGAGCGATCCCTGTGTCTATTTTAGGGTCCTGTTTTCTAGGTAGCCTCCTTGGAGTTGTGAGTAGCAGTCTAGTCATGCTAGAAATTTCATCCAATGACTGAGGTAAGTGGATGCAAAGAGCCACGGCCAGGCCCCAGGTGGAGCTCCAGGAGTCCAATTGTTGAGAAAGAGGAGGGATTGTATGAGTGAGAATTATTGAGACCAAGATTGGAAAAGCACAGGGACAAATAGCCAAACTAATGGAAACACATGAACTATGAACCAAAAGCTCTGGAGCCCCCAACTGGATCAGGCCCTCTGGATAAGTGAGACAGCTGATTAGCTTGAACTGTTTGGGAGGCACCCAGGCAGTGGGACCTGGACCTGTCCTTAGGGCATGAGCTGGCTGTTTGGAACCTGGGGCTTATGCAGGGACACTTTGCTCATCCTGGGAGGAGGGGACTGGACCTGCCTGGACTGAATCTACCAGGTTGAGCTGAATCCCCAGGGGAGTCTTTGCCCTGGAGGAGATGGGAATGGAGGGGAGGGGCTGGAGGGAAGGTAGGGTTGGGGGTGGGAGGGGGGAGGACAGGGGAACCCATGGCTGATATGTAAAATTAAATTAAATTATAAAAGAAAATAAAAAATAGAATAAAAAAAAGAAACCAGCAAATGAGTGATGACAGAACAAACATGGATTCAAACATGTGGCCACATTGGGAAGAACAAATATAGAGGTCTGGAGACTCTAAACCCATCTTCATGGCATGAATTTAGCTTTTGACTTTAAAAGAAGACATAGGATATGCACAATTAAGAAGCCCTGCTAAAGATGTGGTTCTGCCCAGCATCGTCTTAGCCCCAGTCCTGCATTGGTCTTGGTAAGTTGTGAATCTGTTAATAACTTTGATTGAAAATGACTTTCATCAGCTGAGGAAGCCTGCTAGTTTTCTACAAGATAATCACTTCTGTTGCCTGACCTTTAAGGATAAGTACCCTCATCTGGGAGGCAGTCCTAATAATCATCGGCATTGCTTACCTTGAAATCCATGGTGAATTCAAGTTAAGGAGAATGACTTATCTTTCTGCTTCAGACATGAAGAGGGGGGAATGAGCAAGGCATACAGATGCTAGCATGCCTTTAGCCAGCTTATGGACCCAAGTGAGAACTCAATGGTTCTTTAGCAAAAGCAGCATTTAAGTACCTGCTACACTTGTAAGGCGACAATCTACAGAAGGAGCACCTCTCTGGTTAAGAGTAAGGAAAGGAAGAATCTGGAAGCAGCAGTAAAAATTCTGGTGAAGCCAACTGGGAACCAAGTGAGATTGATGTGGCAAGATGTGGTGAAAAAACAAACAAACAACAACAACAAAAAACCCCAACCAAATGAAGACAAAGGGTTATAGCTCAGGAACAGAACATTTTTTGTTTGCATGCAGAAGAACCTGGGTTCAGCCTCTAGTGAGATAGGATAGCCAGCCTTGTCTACAGAGTGAGTTCCACCATAGTTGTTACACAGAGAAACCTTGTCTCAAAAAACAAAATAAAACAAACAAACAAACAAAAACAGAAAACCAAGGTAACATGTAAAAGGAAAAATGTCCTTCACCCTGAGGTCTACTTTGCTTTTCCCATAGACTGAAAATCAAGAAACTTCAATGCATGTAAGAAGTCTTTCTCTGTCTCACCAGCTGGCTCCCAAATCACCACATGGAGACTTATTATTAATTGTAATTTCTTGACCTATAACTTAGCCTTGTTTGTTACTAGCTCTTATAACCTAAATTAACCCATATCTTTTGATCTATGTTCTTTTACATGGCTTGGTTGCCTTTACTTTGTAAAGCCCATGATGCTTGCTCTGCATCCCTGGCATCTTCACCCTTATTCTGCCCCATGTCCTTTGTGCCTGGATATCCAGCCTACCTACTGGCCATTCAGCTTTTTACTAAACCAATGTAATCCAATATTTCACAACAAATGCAACTAATAAAGCCTAGATTGCCTATAGAGCTAATGTTCAATTCTCCCTTTTCTAAAGACATCTCAAACAAATGTGTTCAAAAGAGCAAATTATGCTTTCTTGGGCCAGAATGTTTGTGGCCCTGAGTTTAATTGTATTGACATTACTCATTCATAGTGACATTGAAACAATACATTTCATAAAAGGCATTTAACAATTTCACTTAAAAAAGGAAATTGTTGAAGTTGTGAGAAACAAGTTAACCAGCTCATATATTTTTAGTGCAGCAGGTTTTTATTTAATTAACATTTTTTTCATTTATTTTACATTCTAACCACAGTTTCCCCTCTTTTTCCTCCTATTCCCTCCCCTCTACCTCCCATCTACCCTTCCCCATCTACTCCCCTTCTGTCTCCATTCAGAAAGAGGTAGACTTCCCATGGGCTTGAACGAATTTTGTACTCATCGTGTTCATGATATTTGCACTATTGCCAGCACATCTTTTAGAATAATGATTGAAGGATAAATTCTAATAAAATAAATGAGATGATAATATAATCATGAAGCAAAAATTACATAAGAAAAAGATACCCATAGAAAAAACATGATAGTAATGATATTTCCTTTGAAAAGAACAACCAGACATGTAGACATAAGTTTATCGACAACAACAATGAGATAGCAACACCTTTTTTTTTTTCCAGTAAACAAATCTATTTGAAAATATTTCAAATTCTCAAATAATGTAGGCAAGTGAATTCCAGGCCTTCCACGGCTATCTAGGAAGAGCCTGTCTCAGAGAGAGACAGAGACAGGTACTATTGATTTAAATATGAGCTGGTCTCAAAGTTGGCTCCAATTGGGTAGATATGTTTTATTATATATTTTTTATTTAATTACCACTCCCATTTTTTTCATAACTCAAAAATTGGCAGCCCTGGATGGCCATGATAATACTTGGTAACCAAGCACCCTTGGCTAGAAATTACTGCACCAGAAATATATTTTATACCAGGAAGGTTAGAGAGGAACTCATTTGTAGACTAAGCCAAACCAAATAAAGACTATAGCTAAGATACAAGCAGAGACTGACTCAAGTATTTAAGGGAATATTTAGTAGCATCTAAACTCACAGGCCAAGACAAAAAAGCATTGGGTGGGAGTATTGAGTGTGCCTGTGGTGAGATATCTTTCAAAAGACTTTAAGCTTGGGAAATATTATTTGTTTCTCTTTATGATGGTTTAAATACAGTTTGTCTATGTTGGGGTTTCACCTCCATTGTAGATATCAAGAGATGGAAGCTCTCCATAACAATGGGGTTCAGAATTGGAGGTTTAAGTAGTGAGATGGGAGTTCAAGAGATGGCTCAGTGGTTAAGAGCACTGGCTGCTCTTCCAGAGGATCTTGGTTCAATTCCCAGCACCCACATGGCAGCTCACAACTGTCTATAACACCAAACAGAAGGTGATCTGACACCTTCACATCAATACACATAAAAATAAAGTTAAATAACATATTTTTTTAAAAAAGAAGTGAGATGGATAAACTCCATGAGTTAAGACAACCTGAATGAATGTTGGTGGCTTTATAAGAATAGAGAGAGGCTGCACACATATGCACATTCCCTGTTTTTTGCCAGGTCATATATTGCACTTTCAAGGCTATCAGCAGATATGGCTCTATCTTAGTTTTGGTTTCTATTGCTGTGATGAAACACCATGCCCAAAAGTAAGTTGAGGAGGGAAAGGTTTAATTTGACTTACGTTTCCACATGACTGTTCATCACTGAATGAATGAAGTCAGGATAGAAACTCAAGCAGGGCAGGATCCTGGTGGCAGGAGCTAATGCAGAGATCATGGAGGGGTGCTGCTTACTGGCTTGCTCAGCCCACTTTTTTTATAGACTCCTGCACTGCCAGCCCAGGGATGGCACCACCTACCATGGGCTGGACCATCCCCCATCAATCAATAATTAAGAAAATGACCAATAGGCTTGCCTACAGTCCAATCATATGAAGGCATTTTTTAAAAATTAATTAATTTTTCCAGCCCAATCACAGTTTCCCTTCCCATACTCCTCTCCTTCCAGTTCCTCTCCCAAACCTCCACTATCCCCACATCCACTCCTCCTTTCTCTTCAGAAAAGGATTGCCCTCCCATGTATAACAGCCACCAGGCAACTCCTCTCCTATTACTGCTGGACAAGGTAATGCGGTAGGATGGAAGGATTACCAAAGCAGGTAACAAAGTCAGAGACAGCTCTGCTCCCACTGTTAGTGTCAGCTTTTCTGTATCAAGATAATAAACTTCTCTACTGATGCAGTAAATTAGATAAAGTCAAATTTAATAAAAGTAAAAGACAAGGTTTGTTCTGGCACACATCTCCTAGGTGATGCTCTAGCCCCTAGAGATCAAGGCAGGAAAAGAGGACAGGAGAAAAATCACATGACCAGTCTAAAGGAGGGAGGTTAAATAAACTGTAA
Source organism: Onychomys torridus (assembly GCF_903995425.1). Classification (NCBI taxonomy): domain Eukaryota; kingdom Metazoa; phylum Chordata; class Mammalia; order Rodentia; family Cricetidae; genus Onychomys; species Onychomys torridus. The sequence goes on from NC_050444.1 coordinate 8,076,666, forward strand.
TCTAGGGATAGTGATATGTCTGCCAGAGGCTGGGTTTGTACCCAAGTGTGGTGTGCTTTTAGGTGGGATCTGGACTTTTTGGCAGTTTTTCGGAAAGGGTAGGGTTTGGAGAGGGAAGAATGGCTGGATCAAGAAGGAGTGAGCTGGCAATTCCATCTGAACAGTTAGGAGTCCCACAAGAAGACCAAACTACACACTGTAACATATATGCAAAGGGCATAGGTCAGTCCCAAGCCAGCTCTCTGGTTGGCAGTTCCATCTAACAGTCCTTTATCCTCCTCTTTCACAGGACTCCTAGAGCTCCACCTAATGTTTGGCTGTAGGTAGCATCTCTTTCTATCAGTTACTGGATGAAGCCTCTCTGATGACAATTGTCTAGGCACCAGTCTATGAGTATAGCAGAACATCATTAGGCATCATTACATTGACTTCTTTTGCCAGTCATGTGTGGTTCTATTGTAGGTCTCTTGGTTGTCCAGCCTCTGGTTCCTGGCCCTCCAGGCAGGGTCAGGGCTGTGCTTCCTCTCATGGTATGGGTCTCAAGCTAGACCAGTCATTGGTTGGCCACTCCCATTTGTACACCACCTTTATCCCAGCATATCTTCTAGGAAGGGAAAATTGTAGGTCAGAGATTATGTGGCTAGGTTAGGGTTCCTCCAGCTGATTTCTTGTGAAGACATTTTCTTCATATATATATACATATATGCCATTGTTTCCCTCCCTCCCCTCCCCCCAATTCCTCTCCCCATCCTCTCTCTCTTACTACCTGTAGTGGATAGCCATCCCAGCATTGGCCTGGAAGTTCCAACCCCCATTGAGGCTTCGGTAATGGTCACGCCCACAAGGCGGGGCGGAGGAGGGAGCAGAAGACCCAGGATCGAGAAGAGGTCTCTCTCTCTTGGTTCTGGGACCCTGGACGCTGGAGGTAGACTGAGCAAAGTTCTCCAGAGAACACCACCGGACTGTGCTATACCTTTGCCAGACCCTGCAACCTACCCCTTCATTTGTGAGTTACCCCACAAAATAAACCTCCCTTTTAACTACATGGAGTGACCTTAATAATTTCACCAATATCTGGTGCCCAACGTGAGGCAAATTTCAAAGGCCTAGGCGGCTCTGTAATGTGCCAGAAGCCTCAGAATCTCATAAGAAAACCATGTAAATAGCAAAGGTTTGAAGAAGGATTTCTCCATTACTTGGCAACAAGCTAAGGATATTGTGAAAAAATGTCCTACTTGTTCCTTCTATAACCAAACTCCATTACCTGCAGGGAGCAATCCAAAAGGTATACAAACAAATGAAATTTGGCAGATGGATGTGTTTCATTTTGCAGAATTTGGAAGATTAAAGTATGTATACCATACCATTGACACCTATTCAGGATTTCAGTGGGCAACTCCTATGAGTTCCGAAAAGGCTGATTCTGTGATTACACACCTATTAGAAGTTATGGCCATCATGGGAATACCTGTACAAATTAAGACAGATAATGTTCCAGCATATGTCTCCAATAAAATGAGACAGTTCTTTGCTTATTACAATATAAAGCATGTTACAGGTATACCACACAATCCCACAGGCCAAGCAGTCATAGAAAGATCCAATCGAACTTTAAAGGATATGCTAAATAAACAGCAACAGGTAACAATGACTCCTAGAAATAGATTGTGTAGTGCTTTATTAACCTTGAATTTTCTCAATGCTGATGAGAAAGGAACAATAGGTGCGGAGAGACATTGGACAACAGACAAAACTCCTGAGCTAAACCAACCGGTTTATTTCAAAGATGTGTTGACCTCAGAATGGAAACCTGGATATGTCCTACGTTGGGGAAGGGGTTTTGCTTTTGTTTCCACAGGAGAAGAAAAGCTATGGATACCAACAAAATTAATAAAAATTCGATTCGAACAGGAGAAACCCCTTGATGAGGAGAAGTAAAAGATCATCCACCATTGTGACATCTCTTCAGGTTGTAAGAAAAATTTCACAATCAAAGGTTGGGGTAGGGTTCTGTTTTTGTCTTTCCAGGATAATGGAAATACCCATCTTCCAGAAATCATAAGGCCTTGGATATCCGGATGTTTACAGCAGAAAGAAAGAATCTATTGGTACCAATCTACACAGGGTAAGATATCACTGTCTAACATCTATATCTCTATCAATCTAGAATAGTTGTGGTTCCAATTTAATTATAAACCAAGCTGGCTTTGGAGATGGAATTGGCTTACTACTTCTCTAAACCCAAGCATATTGATAAAAAAAAAAAAAAAAAAAAAAAAAAAAAAAAAAAAAAGGTTGAGAGATTCTTCAGTCCCATATCAGAAGAGCCCTTTGGTGTGAAACAAAAGGAAACCAATTATCAGGGACCATTATCTTCAAGATTCTAATTCTCTCCATGCTTATTCTTGATTTCTTGGAATCCTTTCTTACATGTCATGACATCTTTAAATCCAAACCTTCCATTCTGATAAAAAAAAAAATAAGTTTTTTTCCAATAGCAATCTCTGAAGTCTCCAGAAGGAAGATGGGGCCCCAACAACAACAACTCTACCCAATCCAGAATGATGCCATGGTACTCATCGTCATACTACACTTCTTGCCAGAATTTCAGACAATCTTACCCATTACTCTGAGAGTTGCTGCAGAATCTACAGTTAGTCTAACTGAGATTTAACTATCTGAGCTTTCTCATAATACCCAACAGAGATAAAATTGCTCCCTAAACAGCAGTAAGCAATTCTAAGAAAATGACGCCCCTTATCCCTAAGGTTTCATATTTCTCAGGGTTATGGATAATGGTTCTAGGGTTGGGGGTGGAAGAAACTGTTAAACTCAGTACTCTCCTTAAGGAAAGAAAATATGTCTCAAAAAAAAAGGGAAAAGAAGAAATGGAATGGATAGGTATAAGATATTACAGTAGACTATCATATACATTAGTAAACAAATTTAGTAATATAGCAGCCTTTGCACTGTTATGAATTCTTATATGTTGATACAAGTATAAACTTTTTATATTCTTATTTAATATAATTTGTATATTGATATAAATACAGAACTATGTTTGTTATATTGTACACATATTTTTACTCTTATTTGAAATATTTGTATATTGATACAAATGTGAATTTATATCTGTCATACTGTATGTATGTTCTGCTTCTGTTTAAGATATTCTGTATACTGATATATATTTAGGATTATTATCATATTGCATATTGCACTATACATTCCTACCTCTGTTAAAGATATTTTGTGTATTGTCACAATTTGAAGTCATTGTCCTTTTACTGTATATTTGCTTACAGATTGTTTGCCTTATTTATAGGAAGCCTTAGTCCTTAGGTTGTTTAGGTAGATAAGACTTACAGAGTTATTGTCACCTATGCTTGTCATCTCTATAATTATGTTAGTTAGGTTATCCAGATTTATAAATACATAGGTCAGATGGACAGGTAATCTTCAAACACTTCATGGACCTAGAGAATATGGCATTTAAATAAGTTAGAATTCTGTTGACCTGAGACACAATTGCTCCTGGTAGCACCAATTTGATCCCGAGAGAATGTTGGGCTTCTAAGACATTTCCATTTGGAAGTTTGTCTTCTTGGCACAAAATGGCCTACTGGGCAAAGAACTGCCCTTGCCTCAACTGCTGACAGCACAAATGCTGTCCTTTCTGGACAAGTGGGACACAAGGAAAGTGACCACCATACTTTGCCAAGACAGGGTAGGATGGTCTTTCAGAATTCCTGCTTCTGAAAATGGTCTGTCAGATACTCTAGGCCTATAGCCAATTTGAATGCACCAACGATGCTGAGAAACATTAGGTGACTGTCCAGGCTGCTAGCTGTCTCTGTCTACTCTTGCAAGACTCCCAAAAGTTGCTTGCATCCTTCTCCCATTTCTCAGGTATTATTATATTCCTTCTCAGGTCTTTGATGAGGTTGGAGATTAACAGTTATATTTACAATTTAGTATATATACATATATAATATCTTAGGTAGAATATATTAAGTATTAGACTCAGGTTCTTTAGGATAGGACACCTTTGGAATGATCTTTGTAACATGCCACCTACCCATGCCCTATACTTCCCTGGATTTTACTATGTGTTTTTTGCTTGATATTGTTTGCACTTATTGTAATTCCAACTTATCTAAGTCATTATCCCTCATTACTCCTGGACAATATTTGATAACCATCTCTTTGTATTAGGTTAGAACTTTCTTATTTAGACAAAAGGGGGAGATGTAGTGGATAGCCATCCCAGCATTGGCCTGGAAGTTCCAACCCCCATTGAGGCTTCGGTAATGGTCACGCCCACAAGGCGGGGCAGAGGAGGGAGCAGAAGACCGAGGATCGAGAGGAGGTCTCTCTCTTGCTTCTGGGACCCTGGACGCTGGAGGTAGACAGAGCAAAGTTCTCCAGAGAACACCACCAGACTGTGCTATACCTTTGCCAGACCCTGCAACCTACCCCTTCATTTGTAAGTTACCCCACAAAATAAACCTCCCTTTTAACTACATGGAGTGACCTTAATAATTTCACCAATACCTACCCCCCTAACCCACTCCTCTGTTTCTGTTTAGAAAAGGGCTGAACTCCCATGAGTATCAACAAAACATGGCATATCAAGTTGCACCAAGAGTAAGCACCTCCCCATGTCTTAAGGCTGAGCAAGGTGACCCAGTATGAGGAGTAGGGTCCCAAAAGCCAATAAAGGTGTCAGAGATAGCCCCTGTTCCCATTGTTAAGAGTCCCATAAGTGGACCAAATTATAAAACTAACATATGAAGAGGGCTTAAGTCAGTCCCACACAGGCTCCCCAGTTGTCAGTTCAGTCCTTGGGAGCCCCTATTAGTCCAGGTTAGTTGATTCTGTGAGTTTTCTTGTAGTGTCTTTGACCCCTCTGGCTTCCACAATCCTTCCTCTCCTTCTTTTGCAGAATTCCCCAAGCTCTGCTTAATGTTTGGCTATAGGTAGCATCTGTTTCCATCAATTGCTGGATGAAACCTCTCTGATTACAATTAGGTTAGGCACCAATCTGCTCACAGGAGATGTCCAGTTCAGGCTACATATTTGCTATTGCTATAAGTCTTAGCTTGGGTCATCCTTGTAGATTCCAGGAGATTTCCTTGTGCCAGGTTTTTGCCTGACCCTGTACTGCTCCCCACTTTCCAATAGTCTCCATATTCTCCCCTCCCTGCTCCTGCCCTGCCTCAATCTGATTGCTCATGTTCCCATCCTCACCCACTCTCAGTCTACTCACAAAATCTCTTCTATTTCCACTTCCCAAAAAGATCTGGGTGTCCCTCATGAACCCTTTGTGTCATATGTATAAATGAGTACATACCATGGTTGTCTTTCTTGGTCTGGGCTACCTTACTAAGGAAGAGTTTTTCTAGTTTCATCCATTTGCATGAAGGCATTATCTTAATTAAGGTTCCTTCCTCTCAGATGACTTCAGCTTGTGTCAAGTTGACATAAAACCATCTAGCATAGGCCCCTTAATCTTAGGCAGACCGTGGAGCCAAAATAAAGCCTACTTCCCTTGTCACCTATTCTGCTATGTTGTTATACTCTACAGAAATGGACTGTTTACTGTGTTAAGCACTACCATGGCCAAGAACTGTGCTTTTCTCATACAGGAAAGCCCTCCACTGCTCACTCATACAGCCTTATACCCCAGATGTACCATTTTTCTGACCTTGAGAAAGTACTGCTCTGGGTTTTAGGTCCCTTAACCGTGTAAAAGGTTTGTCTCTTGGAGTTCTAGAGAATCCTGCAGCTTTCAACAGATCACATAGAACAGTGTTGTCTACCGGGTGGTCCTCTGCTTTTACTGTACTTTCTATCTGCCCAGTCTTTGGCAACAATGGAGGTTTTTTAAATTTTATTTATTCTTTTCTTGTCAAGGTAATTTTCAAACTTCTCCTTCTACAAAGAAGCACTTTATTAGAAAGTCTTACTGGGAGATTTAGTAAGGGGATAATAGCCCAGCAGGTCTAATCAGTGACTGAGCTTTGGCGCTTCACCCTTGCAGCCTTTCCCAGGATCCTCTGTCCCACCACACTGTGACCCATGCTCTCTGAACTCCAGCTTCAAATACTTTGCCTTTGAGCAACCAAGATAAATGAGAAACCAGAGGCATGAAATCAAGCTTGCAACCTGCAGGGACCAGCTGAAGACCAGAGGAACTGTGGAGACACAGTCTGTGAGGACTTCTTGCCTCAGCATGGAGAAGTCCAGCAAGGAGCTGGAGCCAGAACCCTAAGGGGCAGAGGCTTAGGAGAGAGATGCAAAACTGAAGCTGGTGGTGAATGGGTGTCAGAAGGAGCATTTGCCTAGGCTGTGTCCCCTAACAGAGAGAATAAGAAGTGGGGAAAAAGTTACTTAAAAGGCCCCTGTAATGAAGGAACATGGAAGAACAGAATGTTGAGGGGGGAATTTTTCCTGATATACTAACCAGGAATGGTCATATGGACTGTTGTTTCAACCAGAATTGAAATTGTTGAGGACAAGAGTAGAAATGGCCAGATAAAGACTACTCTCACCTCCAATTCCTTCCTCTGTGGACACAATGAAAACTTGCAAAAATGGCCAGAAACTATTTTTCTGAACTCTGGAAATTAACCAAACTTTATAGTAATCTGGAGAGCATTTATTCAAGTAAATCTTAGCCAGAAAGTTTTTCTGTGGCTCCAAAGTTTCCTGCCAACACTCTTGCTACTGAGCCCTGAATCTTAAAACTATAACAACAACCAGAAATCCTGAGGAAAGTCAACAGGCTCACTTCACCCAGGAGATGGAGCTGGAATAGCAAAGGGCTACTAGAGTTCCTGAGCCCTAATCCTAGGGAATTGTCTCCTCTTCACAAATCGTTCCTTGGAACTATTCACCAGAAGAGGGGCCTGTATTTGACATGACCCAGAGCTCCCCCAGCACAAGCCACCTTTTCCTGATAGACACTTGCTGAAAACAATCAAAAGCAGTTGGATTGTGACTGTCCAAAGCAAATGACAAAAGTCAGAGCAAATAAAAGCCTGACCAAATTGATTAATAAGAAAACTTTTGGTGTGAGATTTCCACACCAGAATTCAAATCTGTGACACTGGACTTCTAGAAGGCTGTGGGTGAGCCAAAGAGAGCAGCACTGCTCCTACGTGCTCAGCTTGAGTTGTCTCTGAAGTCTCTGTACAAGAAGTAGAAGGGAAGGAGAAGTTGAAGCTGCTGGGGCTGAAGGACCCCCCAACATCCAGCAGTGAGCTTGAGACTCTGAAGGATCCCCCCAACATCTGGCTGTGAGCCCGAGAATCGCTGGCTCCAGAAGCCTTGGGAATCTCTGTCCAAAGCTCTGAAAAGATCAACACAGGATTGATAGAACTTTAGGTGAGCTGGCCAGGAGAAAGTGAGAAATCTCAAATTACAAAGGTAAGGAATGAGAGACGGGACATTACCACTGCCTTTATAGAAGTCAGAAAGATTCTTACAGAAATACTGGGAACAGTTAGTTGCCTACTAATAGTCAGGATACGCATATAAACCTAACAAATTTCTAGAAATATAAAGAATAAGTATTGACTCAATCTTTCAATCAGTCCATAGACATTTAACAAGAGATTAGGTTAATATATTTTTAAAATCTCTCTCTCACATATAAAAATTCACAGATCAGATAACTTTACTAGTGAATTCTACCAAATGTTTAAAGAAGAATTAACAGGAGTTCTTCACAAACTCTTTCCAAAAATAGGAAATAGGGAAGATTCCCCATCTCATTCCATGAAGCTAATATTATCCTGGTAGCAAAAGCAAAGACAGCACAATAAAGAAAAATGATAGCCCATTTCATCCTCAATGACTACAAGTATCATAGCACAATATTAACAAATTGATATTATATCTTAAAATAATAACACATAATGAACAACTAAGATATAACCCTGGAACTTAAGATTGAGTCATTTGTTATAGAACACCATCTCATCAGAATAAAAGAAAAACAACACAAGTAAAACCCCACTATCATCTCAGTAGATGGTGGAAAATACATAAAACAAAACTCAGAGCCTTTCATGAGCAAAATATTCTGAAAGAATTGAGGGGATCATCAATAGTAGACAGCTAAGACCCCTTCGAGCTACAATAATGACCACCCTGGAGAGATAACCACTGTTGCAATGGTGGCATAAACAACATGGGAGCGACTAACTGCTTTCTGATTGGATCCAAGCCCCACTCCGTAGGAGGAAACCCATGTCTGGCACCATTACTGAGTTAGGAACCTATGGCTAAACAGGTCATAGGCTCCAGGGGAGAACCTAGTCCTATTATACTGCCAAATGGACACAGTATAAACTAATTGCTAATGATTTATCCATATCCCCACAGATCAATGCATCTCTCATCCCTCATCTGAGAAGCTTCTCTTATTTTATTTTATTAAGAAATTTTCTGTTCATTTTACATACCAACCACAGTGCAGTAGACTGTGTTTAACATAGTGATTCACAACTGGTCAAGGTGCAGAGAATTAGAGACTCCAGAATTTTCTGCCGAAAGGAATTAAACACATATGAGCATGTACACACACACACACACACACACACACACACACACACACACACACACATCCTCCCTTTCTAAGACACATGGATTATTGTAGAAAAGGGAGTAGAAAGAGTATAAGAGCCAGAGGCAGTCAATGATGACAATGACCAATGGACACAGTGGAACTCACAGTGGTTCAAGACTCATGTACAAAACCTGTGCTAGGCCAAGTCAGAGCAAATTCCAACAAAGAAAGGGGAGTTGGACATTCAATTCTATCTCAAACTGTGGAGATACTGGCAACTGTTAGCTGCTGGAAAAGAGGAGAGACAGTTGTCTCTATGAGGGTTGCCCATGATGAATCAACTGAATACCCTCCAGTAGAAGACTAAACATCAAATAATCTTTATTGGATCTTGAAGGATTTAAAAAAAAATGGCACAGACTTGGATGGGTAGAGATGGGGATATGAATTAGGGAAAATGTGGGGGAGAGGTGAGGGTAGAAATTGCTGCAAGCTGCAGAAAAATGTAAAGGAATTCAGCTACTATCACTAAAGCTATTAGGAAAAGTCAAGGACTTCTCTAAAAGTCAAGACATGGCTTAAGAAGTCTTGGTGATATTTTAGCTTTTGTATATATATTAACTGATTCCTACAGTGATTTTCTTGTAATGCTATGCGTGCTTCCAAGAACTCCTAACAGTGTATTAATCTAAAATACCTATCAAGCATCCAAGGCCAAACAAAACAACACCTGTGTCCTAGGTCAGGAGGATAGCTTTATTTCTTGTGCAATTTAGGGTGAGACCCTCCTTCCTTACATCCTCACTAATAGACTCCTAATCTTACCTGAACACTTCTAGGAATGTAGACTGAGCACATAGATTCCCTTCTTGACCAACAGATCATTATCACTCATTTGGATTGTGAAAGAAAGCCTGATGACCACTGCCTGAGGAAAATTCTTACCTGCCTTTATGACCTCGTAAGAATTCAAGCCTGGTGACTGTTGCTCTGCTAGAGGATTGCTATGGTTGGGTTTATAACTGAACACCTCAGAGACTGAGGGGAACTGAGGTAAGGAGAATGAAGAGAGGATATTGAGGATTTGGGCGGGAGAGGATTTTTGACTAGAGAACTGGAGGTCAGGATGGAAAATGAAGAAGAATCAGATGGGAAAGTACTAGATGGGTAAGAATGAGATGAGAAGGACCTAGATGAGGTAGAATTAAGATAGATAGAACTTAGAGGGGTCGACCGATAAGGTAGAGACAAATCAGGAAAGAAAGGAACTAGGCTTGAGTACAGAACTGTAGCAGTGTAGATAGGATTTTATCCCAGAGGAATAAAGTAGACAGACAAAGAGCCTGGTGTACTTAGATTCTTTTCCTGAAAATAATTCTTGCTGTTCATAGTTTCTCTTCTGAGCCCCTGGAAAGTATATTATTAAGGCTGGTCCTTTAATAATATACAAGAAGAAATATAAAACACACTCATAAGGGCTGTGGAAAGCACCCCACAGCTGTTCTTATTAGGGAGGCATAACACAAACATGTTGGTCTGGAGATCTGGCTCAGAGGTTAAGAACACTGGCTGTTCTGCCAGAGGTCCTGAGTTCAATTCCCAGCAACCACATGGTGGCTCACAGCCATCTGTAATGAGATTTGGTGCCCTCTTCTGGCCTGCAGGCATACATGTAGACAGAACATTGTATACATAATAAATAAATAAATCTTTAAAAAAAAAAACAAAAACAAAAAAACCCCAAACCATTGCATAAAACTCCCAAAGAACTCTTTTGTAAAGGGAAGTCCCTCTGCACGATAAGGACCCCTGTGAACTGCATAGTTAACACCAGGCCAGAGTCTCCACCTGACTTCATAAAAGGGCATGCTAGCTGGGGAATTCAGGCAAGAGAAAGTGGGAGGGGTATCAGCTATAAAGGAAGAAGCAAAACAATTCCTATTTCCTGAGGAATTGACTTTGTATTTAGAAAATCCTCATGAGTTCCAAATCTCTTAGCACTAATAAGAGCTGGACAAAGGCTTCAAGTTATAAGGTCTATATATAAACCACATATATAAGCACGTATATATACACATAACATAACACATGATATGTATTTATACATATATATGACAAATATGGAAATAAAGAACATTTTCATTTTTGTGTTTACAATAGCATCAAAAAGAATGAAATAAGAATTAATTTAAGAAAAAGTAAAATTGTACAATGAAAACAGAAAACTGTTATTGAAATTAAACACTTTAAAATTATTTCTTTTAATTACCATGAATTAGTTTTACAAAAGAAGGTTTTATTATCACATTTTTATACATGTTATGTATTTTGGCCATATTCTCCCTGTTGCCTCCTACTATTGGTTCTCCTAGTAAAAGTCTTAAGTAGAAACGGCTTTGTATCCATAGATCAGAAAAATTAATATTGTTCATATAGCAGGCTGAGGAAACCGGTACATCCCTATCCAGATATCAGAGGAATGTTTTCTTGTCTTTCTTTTTAAGACAGAAATTGACAAGTTTCTCTCAAAAGCCACATCAAAATGGAAGTGTTGTAAGGAAAGCACAGATGATTAAGGAAAGGAAGAAACTGGAAGATTTACACTTTACACATTCAAAACTACAAAGTTATAGCCATCAAAGTGATGTGGTACTGACCCTACAGCAGATGGACACATCAATGGATTAGCTTATGCAGTCCAGAATCAAGTTCACATGCACATGCAGTATTTATCCTCAACAGGAGAGCTTCAGAAACTCAATGTGGAAAATTTTGCTGATTACTCAAATGCAAGAGGATGTAGCTGAATCTCTACTCTGCACCAACAGAAAACTAATTTAAAATTATATAAACATACAAGGTAAAAGTACAAACTATAGGTAAAGAAAATAGGTATGAATCTTTGAGACTTAAGTATTGGCAATGATTTCATAGGTATGATCCAAACATATCAAAAAGTAACTCAGATGATTATTACTTTATCAAATTTTTTTAATTGGTGATTCAATTTGGGAGTATTAATAAAACTCATAGAATGGGAGTATTTGCTGGCAAATTGTATGTTGAATTAGAGATTTATATCTAGTACACATAGACAATTCCTAATAATGTAAAGACAATGGAACTTTTAAATGCACAAAGGATCTTAACATCTCTTTCAATAATTTATTAATAGCTAAAAAGTACATTAAGCTGGGTAGTGGTGGCACATGCTTTTAATCCAGCCCTCAGGAGGCAGAGCCAGCCTTTGTGAGTTCAAGGCCAGCCTGGTCTACAGTGAGTTCGAGGATGGGCACCAAAACTACACAGAGAAACCCTGTCTTGAAAAAAAAACCAAAAAAAAAAAAGTACATTAAAATATGCCCATGTGAGAAAAAACAGCAATGTACTGCTTTATGTCCACTGGAATCTAAAAAATGACTGGGGGGGCAGGGGCTAACAAATGTTAATGAGAATATAGCAATATAAAATGACACAGCTACTCTAGAAAACAATTTTGCAGTTATTTGTGTTTAAATATAGGGGAAATTCTATCAACAACAATATTCATTCCTAGGTGTATGCTCAAGGGAATCAAAAGCATATCTACTCTAACATTTGTACATGAATTTTCATAAGGTGCATTTTTTGGAGTAAACAAAACAAAAATGTCTAAGAAGGAAAAAAATAAAATGTGTCATTTTCATATTGTATGATAGTATCCAATCATAAAAAAAAAAATGAAGGAACAGAGAGATGGCCCAGCTGTTATGAGAACTTGCTGCTTAGTGATGAGGACTGGAGTTCAGATCCCAGCAGCACATTCTACAGCTCACAGATTCCCACAACACACATGTGCATGTATACTCACACAGAAATAGCTTTATGTATACACATAAATAAATAGATAAGATAAAATAAAGAATGACGAGCTAACTAATGCTCCAGAATAAGTGGCTTAGAAAGTATGCTAAGTGAAAGATGGCGGCATAAAAAGGCAACGTATTTCCAATTCTGTTGGTATGAACTGTCCAGCATAAGCAAATCATAAAGACAGAAGATTCCTTATCTCTATGAGCTGGAGGACAGAGGAAATGTGTAGTGGCTATTACCAGGAATGCAGTTGATTTTGGAAATCATGAAAATTTTCTGTAATATAGATATTGTTGATGACAGCACAAAAGTATAGGATGTAGATGCAAAAAGGTAGACCTCGTTTCAAAGAGGATAAGAGAGGGTTTATTCTGGAGATAAATATGAGTGAGTGTGGTCTGGGGACACCAGGTTTAGGTCACTTCAAATTCCATGTTCCAGTGAATTAACAATTTCACAAACATTTTATAGTAACAAAAGAAAGCAAGTTATAAATCAAGATACTTTTCAAATACATTGCTGCAAATGTCAGAAAGATGGGTTACAGCCAAATAGAAACTCACAGATATAGCCCTTCAATGATATCTAGTAGTATCCTTAGCCTTTTGATCAGTGAGAAATACAGTTTGATTAAGTTAATGCATTCCCAATGACTTTTTAAAACTGATAGTCAAAGAGATGGACAAGAAATGGCAGTTAAGGATCAAAGATAGCCCAAAGTAAACTGCAATTAGGCTCTGGATCTGCAGACACTCTAACTCTCCACACAACTGAATCTAGACAACCAGCCTTGCAGAAGGCTCAGTAGAAGGTACTTTCTAGAAATTTCTGGTCACTGTTCCCCTGTTGACCAAGTATCACATTTTGTTCATGTCAGGACCACATGCTTATTAAGTACTATTGTTAACTATTGTAATGTCTTTCATAGCTAGGGAGGTTCATCCCTAGGATCTGATGCAGATGAAGCTGAGCAGGAAGCAAGAGAGTAGTCTTTAGGAGAGAGAAATAGCTAGTAAAGCCATTGAGAAACTCCTGGATCATATCAAAACACCATGCTCTGGAGCTGACCATTTTTCTCTTGTCCTCTGTATCTGATGTAACATTTACTTGTGGCATATAATAAGATAATTGTGCTTAAAATTAAATAATTAAGAATACAGTTTGGCCTAATGGAGAGGAAATAACAGATGAAGGAATTATGCATGTTACACAACCAAAATTTTAATGAAATAAAAAACTGGGTTGACTACACATCCCCCTCATATATATAGTTACATGAACCCTATGAACTATTTCCTTCATTTTTGGAATATTTACACAAATCTACTATCTTGTGATTTTACTTTTTCTTTTGTCTACTTTGTAGCAACTATAACCTTATGTGAGGTGGTTAGCTATAATGCTAGGAAAGACTGATCTTCAATATTCAAGTTAATCTGAGCTTTTATCTTTTGATATGTATTTGATCTGTTTTTTTCATTGGCATCATATCAGACTTAGGTTGAAAAGTAAATAGAACACCATATTATAAAAGAAATTAGATAACAGTGTAGTATTCCTTTAAGTGTTCTTTTAACAAGAATGTCCTTTAATACACCAATTATTAACAACAGTGATAGAATCAAGAGATTAGACATGATTCAAATGGGAACTTGATAGTCTTTATAGACACAACTAAACATTATCTTTTATTTTAGTGGTTAGAAATATAAGCAGAACTAAATGAGTCATTGTAGTGTTATCTGTTTGCTTTTATTACCAAAATATGAATACTGTTTAGTTTAAAAAATTTAATCCTTGCTAATTCTACTCTAGGACAATTTAAATACTAATTTAATAAAGAAACACCAGTTCAGCAGATGTTTACATTATCACTATGAATTTGTCATAAGAGACTATTATCTTTGTATAATTTGTATAAGAAGATTAACCCATTTCTTAAAGTATCCTTAGCTAGAGTAAGTGGAATTAAACTTAATTGCTGTGGGATGTTCTGTATGTTAAATGTGTTGCTCTAATTGGTTAATAAATGAAATACTGATTGGCCAGTAGCCAGGCAGGAAGTATAGGCGGGACAAGGAGAGGAGAATTCTGGGAAGTGGAAGGCTGAGAAGGAAGGTACTGCCAGCCATCATGATGAGAAGCAGATGTTAAGATATCGGTAAGACACAAGCCACGTGGCAACTTACAGATTAATAGAAATGGGTTAATTTAAGATGAGAACAGATAGCAAGAAGCCTGCTACAGCCATACAGTTTATAAGTAATATAAGTCTCTGTGTGTTTACTTGGTTGGGTCTGAGCAGCTGCGGGTCTGGTGGGTGAGAGAGATTTGTCCTGACCATGGGCCAGGCAGGACCAGAAAAACTCTAGCTACACTTATTCCATTTAGCATCTGTGCATGTCATATATTAGGGATTCTCAGCCTCCCTAATGCTCTGATACCTTAACACAGTGGTTCTCAACCTTCCTAAGCTGAGACCTTTTGACAAGTGGTTTTCAAACTTTCTAATGCTGTGACCCCTTAATACAGTGGTTCTCAGCCTCCCTTACACTGTGACCCTTTAATACAGTGGTTCTCAGCCTCCCTAACACTGCAATCCTTTAATACAGTTCCTTGTGCTGTGGTGACTCCAACAATAAAATTATTTATGTTGCTACCTTCTAACTGTAGTTTTGCTATTGTAATGAATCATAGTGTAAGTATCCGATATACTCAATATCTGTTATGTCACCTTGGTGAAAGGATCGTTTGAACCTCAAATGAATCATGACCCACATGGTTGAAAACCCCTGTTCTAGTATTTACTGTATCTGAACATTTTTTAATATCAATGTAAACAGTAATCTAAGTAGCTGGACCCAGTTGGTATATTTTTAATGAAGAAAAATGTTTGCTTAATCTGTAAAGAATTTTTATTTAAAACAAATTTTTGTCCATTTTAAAACTAAAATTCACCTTTGGTGAGAACCACTGTGTTAAAGAGTCACAGCGTTTGGCAAATTGAGAATCACCATGCCAGTTTTAAAACTAAAATCCAAATTATATTGCATAATGAGAAAATATTTTATTCATAAAGACAGAACACTTGAATTTTTGAGCATGAAAACTAAGTTTTAGTAAAGTAAGGATTTTGGGTAACTAAACAGAACAGGGAAATATGATTAATGATAGGATATAATGTTTTTGCCTGTAACTTCATTAAAACAAGATAAGCATTATTTTATCACTTAGGGGTGTACCAAGTGGAATATTAAAAATTGCAAATAATTTAAAGATACACAATTAGAAAAGTGTTTAAGAAACACAGAGTGAGAGAGTTAGTCTCTTGGAAACACAAACATCAATGGAGCAGAAGATGGGCATGGCCAGAACTTTCATAGTCTACATAGGTGTGTTTTCAGGTAAAGTGGACATCTGCTTGACATGAAATGCAAGTCTAACAGTTCATTGTCTTGAGGTCTGTAGTGCAGCAGTGGGTTAGAGGAACCCAAATGAAGCCTCTTCCTTCCATCAGAACAGTCTGAAGTTGAGTCCTCTCTCCCCTTCAGCTCAGGAAATCACCTGCTTTTCTTCATCCTCAACAAGCATTCTTGAACCTAATTTGAATTTTAATTGTCATATTTAAAACTTCTTGTTTTTTAAAGCTATTATTGTAAACATTTCTAAACTTAAGAAAAATCTTAGCATTTTCAAAAGAATCATACATTAACTTTGGCTCAGGGTATTGAATTTTGACCTTAAAAATTTAACAATCTTTATATTATAATCAACTTAGTTATAACTGCATGAACTTAATAAATTTCATTTTTTATTATCTTTCTACAATATATTTTAATTTTCTGCCATTATTTTTATTCATTTCCAGTTTGGAACAAATCTTTATCTTACCAAAATCCTTGTTAATCTAAAAATATTTGTCTTTACTTTAATATTCTTTTACCAAAAGTATGTCTCATGCCTATAGCCTTTTAATCTCATTTTTGTAGAACTTGATGGGACTTCTTATATTATTATTATTGTACAGCTTAGAAAATCTTTTGATAGGACAATTTTAGTGAAAATTCAGAAAGCTATGTAAAACAAAAACAACACACATGGCATCAAATATGTAACAGTCATAAATAAAGATAAAACACAATAATAGTCTAAATTTTAAAACAATTTATATTACTTATTACATATTGAAGTCATTTTAGCAGGCACTTTGAAATTCTTTTTGTTTTTTAAATGCACTCACTTCTCAATAGAGTTTATGAGCATCCAAAGCCGATGAAGTCCAGCATCTTTTACTTTATTCTTTTTGAGACACCATTTACCTTTGTAGTATGTTAGTCACTTAAGTATTTTATCTAAACTATTTTTTCTTTCTTTAAAATTCAAAACACAGAGATAAATAATAGTTCCTAATATTATTATGATGTAACTTATTACAGTTATCAGCAAACTTTAAGATGTGTTTTTAAGTCTCCAAGCAGCTTTTTACAATGACAATTAGAAGAATATTAAGAATTGTATCTTCCATAGGCCTGGCGAAGATATGGACCTTTTTTTTTTTTTTTTTTTTGGAGATTTATTTATACATGTACAGTGTTCTGTTTGCACGTGTCCCTGCAGGCCAGAAGAGGGCGCCAGATCTCATTACAGATGGTTGTGAGCCACCATGTGGGTCCTGGGAATTGAACTCCGGACCTCTGGAAGAAGTGTCAGTGTTCTTAACCTCTGACTCATCTCTCCAGCCTGAATGATCATTTATTTTATAGAGACAGTGCTGACAAAAGTATTAAAACATTTACATGTTTATATTTATATACATGTACATCTACACACAAAACACAGCTAAAAGCACATGCTGGAACAGAGGTCAGTACCTCACGGAAGAACAATGAGTAACTGCCTCTTAAAATTAGCACAATGAAGTAACAGGGACTAGGTTGTAGAACCAGAATTGAGACAGGATTCAGGGAGGTAGCATCTGGACAAGAACTGTATAATTACATGTATCTTGTCCTCTAAAAAAATTATTCTTAAGAAAATTAAATTTAAAAATTCTTGTTAATTGTCTGAGAGAAAAACCTAGCACCACTATTTCCTTGTCTCACATTGATTGAACATACAGTCTTTGTCTTTGCCATTATCGTGTCCCTTTAACTGGTATTCTGGACATGCAGCCAACCTTAACTTGTTGAGGCAATTCGAGCTGAGGCTTTTTTCTTTTAAAAGTTTGGTATGACTATCAGTCAAAATAATGCTGGGCTAATTTATCAGCTTTAATTTACATGAACACATACATACTAGGCAATTTGCTACTGAGTAAATGATACAAAAAATATAAGTACATATAGACAGTGGAGCTCTAATGAATGTTGACTCAGATAAAGAATTTTAGCATTTTACAGCTTTCTGAAATATTTGGTAGATAAAAATATATAATTTAAAATGTGTTAAGATGTTCAGAGTAGCCATTTTTAAGCCAACATGTATCTGTTAGGCCTTTTAATACATTACCCAAATACTTATATTTATAAATCTCCACATGCACAATTTAATTGGACTTGATCAAAAATAAAATAATAATTTTAGCACACAATAAATCAATTGTAATGAAAAAGGATGTAGCCACAGTGTTCTGTGACTATCTGACACATAGACATGAATCCAATTTTCATACATGCATGACAGAATTATTTGAAATCTAGGTGTAACCAGTTATTAAAAAAAGATTGAAAGTATTTATACCTGTCTCTTTAAGGTGCAGCAGCATAAAAAAATTAAAAGGTGTTTGTTGTGTACACTTAAAGCAATAATAGTTTCCCCCCTTCTTAACAGCTAAGTAGCTGAGAGGTAAATGCCTTTCCTGATAAAAAATTCTTTTTCTTTTTCAGTATTACTTTAGGCAAAAGTTGTTTTGTTCTGCTTTTTTCTCTTTTGATTTATTAATGAAGTGAAATTAAATTTCCTATGTTTGCTTTTCTATCTAAAAGAAAAAGGAAAGAAAGAAAAGAATTGTGCTTTTGAATCAGGCGTCTACTGGCCCAGTGTCAATTAGGAATATAGTTCCCTTCAATGTTGGTCTGTTTTAGAGAAGGCAAAAAAGGCCTTTGCACATAGCCATTTACCCAGAGCTTGCTCATTGCTAATGCATGGGTAGCTACTTTGTTTTTTAACCTCTTATAAAATGAGAACATATGGAATTTAAATCCATCTATTTTGACTTTAAAAGTTATGGAAGTCAAGCTCTCCTTAAGAACGTCATAAGAAGGAAAACTGGCAGCTTTCCCCTTTCTAAACAACTCAGTTTCCAGAAAGAAGAGGAGCGCGGCAGGGAGTCAGGGAAGCAGAGAGTACCTTTAACACCAAGTTAAGACAGGAATAGAAGCAGCTATCCCTAAGTGCTGCTGGGGAGCAGTTCTCCCTTGTGTCTCAGGTTGTTCTGTTGGAGGTAGGAGGAACGATTAGGACATTTGAGGAGTCAGCTCCTGTGAAATCATCCAGAAAATCCAAGGAGCAGAGTAGGGATGAGCCTAGAGGATTTATGTTTTGGTGCCAATGGCATTGAACAAAAACTAAATGGGTCTCTGACCAGAAAAACAGAAGCAAACAAGGTAACATTCACATCACGATTTTCAGGGTAGATCAGTTAAGGGACAGGCAGGGAAAACCACCAACAATGCTTCAGCTGCCAGAAGTGCTATAGCAGTGCAGAGATGTAGACAAATTGCTAAACTGTCTTATTAAATAAAAAACCTGGAGCCAGATATCTGGGTTAAAACCTGGGAGATCAGAGGAATAGGAAAAGCCACAAGCCTAATTGACCCTCAGCTTCCAAAAGAGACCTATTTCCTGTATACCCATGCCTATATGCCTTTCTGTTCTGCTATATCATTAGCACTGTCTGTCAAGCTCCATTACTTCCTCTTCCTGCCCAGCTCTGTCACTTCCTGTCTATAGGTACAGACCTCCAGACCTCCAGGCCTCCATGGTTAACTAGTGTTGGAATTTAAGGTGTGTGCCACAATGCCTGGTTCTGTTCCCAGTGTGGCCTTGAACTCACAGAGATCCCTGCCTCCCAAGTGAGAGGATTAAAGGCATGTGCTACCATTGCCTGACTTCTATGTTTAATATAGTGGCTGGCTTTTTCCTTGGATCCTTAGATAAACTTTATTGGGTTGCACACAGGGGTAGAGACAGAGCTACATGTGGTCATCCTTCACAGCCAGTGGGGTTCCCTTCAGCTTGAGGGACTTTGATTCTTGGGCCACAATATTTTCCTTTGATGTAGAATTCTGCTCTGTTAGGAGATAAGGAATGAAGAGGTAAGGTCAAAGAAAGAAATGAGAGCAGGGGCTTATTCTCAAAATTTGTCTCCAGAACTTTTAACATTCTTTTGTTTTATTTATTTGTAATACCTGCTTTTAACTCACATGAAGTTTTAAAAGCTCATACTAGTTTTGTAATTTTGATGATTTTATAATTTTTCCTTCCCCTTTTTAGATGATTTTTACATTTCAGTTGAAACAGGCTAACACTTACTGTCTTTTGTTTCATTGTCTAGGACTTTGAGTTTAGCACACAAAAATATCAATTTTGAAATGGCAAATATTCTCTATTGAAAGAACCATAAAGCCAAGTTCTTGGCAGTTAGATCTCATTTTTCTATATACTTTCAAATTGAATGTTCATAATTATCATGCATAAAGCTAGCTGGAGCACCTGATGGTAATTTATTTTCAAATATTTTTTCCTACTTAGAAACATTGTTTTGTGTTATTTTTTTCTTCCTCCTAGAAGACAGGCAGGGATACATATTTTGGATCAGGTTTATATTGTTTGGGGCATTTAATTTCTTAGTTTTCATCCTGAGATCATTTTCTTCTACTGGTTCTTGGGATTATCCTGTACAGTTATGGAAACATGGGGTGCTCAAGACACAGGATGATCAAACCCTCGTATGTGTCTTCTTGGATGAGCCAATAAAGTTCTTTCTGATGGAGCAACAGAGTAAGTTTGTTGGGTTGCTGTACAAGCCATTGTAGGGGTGGAAGTTCCACTTCATATTTCTACCCTGTTAAGCTGAAGTGAACTGGTTGGTGTTTCTTATGTCTGGAGTCCTCATGTTCAAGTAATCATATAAATCCCAAGCTAAAGGCTTGGAAAGTTGCAACAAGCAGGAGAAGCTATAGAAAAGTGCAGAATTAGGCATTTGAGGAGGAATGTCAAGAGACAAAGATCAAGTGGTTATAAAGCAAAATGTCCGAAAGGTAAAGAAATCCCAAACAGAAATCCAAATGCCTTCAAAAGAAATGCTGCAAGCAAGCCAAACAGTCAGAATCTAAAAATGTGTCTAAAGATGGGAAAGCAAGAAAATAAATAAACCAGATGTCTTGACCAAGATGTGGTAATGAGATATCCCATAGAAACCTCAGGCATTTGAATACTTGGTCCTCAGTTGGTAGCTATTTGAGGAAGATTAGGGGGTGTGGTCTTCTTGGAGGAAGTATGTCACTGGGAGCAGATTTATGAATTTCAAAAGATTCACATGATTTCAAGTTCTCTCTCTCTACTCCTACTTATAGTTTATGATGTGAGCTCTTAGCCACTGTTCCAGTCACCATTTCTGCCTGCTGCCTGCAGCCTGTGCTCCACCATCATGGACTATAACCCTTTGTAGCCATAAGATAAAAACAAACTCTTCTATAATTTGATTGGTCATGTTTTTTTGTTTGTTTGTTTGTTTGTTTTATCACGGCAGTAGAAAAGTAACTAAGACAGCTTCCAAAGCATATGAGCAAAATAGAATCTTAAATCAAATACTCTGAAGGCAAACCAAACCCAAAAGGTATCAACCAAATAAGACCCAGAAATAACCAGATCATAATAAACAAATGATCAACTAAGCCAACAGAGGCCCAAGAGATTCCCAAAAAGAACTCACTATAATCCACCTAAGAAGATGATGTCAGGTAGGTTGGATTCAATGGATTGATGCTGTTATCTTGTGTCCATCCAGGTGTCTCCTCCTATGAAGAGTGGATTATGCTTGAGGCCCCATATTGGGTGGCATAACTGTCAATGCAAAAGCAACTTAAATGGGAAAAGAGATCTTCTTAGTTATTTAAGGTTTCTATTGCTGTGAAGAGACACCATGATCATGAGAACTCTTATAAAGGAAAACAAAAAACAAAAAAAACCAAAACATTAATTGTGAGGGTTTACAGTTCCAGAGGTTTAGTCCATTATCATCATGGTGACGTGATGGCATGCAGGCAGACATAGTGTTGGCTACATCTTGATTGAAAGGCAACAGGAAGTGGACTGTCTCATTGGGTTGAGCATATATGAGACCTCAAAACCCACCTTCACAGTGACACACTTCTTCCGACAAGGCCATACTTCCCATTAGTTCCACTGCTTTTGAGTTCCATTTTCATTCAAACCACCACAGAGATTTATTCTGGAGACAAATATGAGTGGCCATGGTCTAGGAATACAGATTTGTGTGACTCAAAATTCCATGTTCCAACATGGAAGTAATTTTGTGAAGGTCTTATAGTAACAGAACAAAGAAAATTCATAAATCCAGACACTTTTCAAATGTATCTGTGGAAACATCAGAGAGGAGCAGTACCACCAACTAGAAAACTCAGCTATAGTCTCAGGTGCTATGGGTAGCATTCTTAGCCTCTTGGTGGTGGAATATAAGGTTGTATTAATACATTACAAAAAGTTTTAATCAAGATGTCAGGTATGACACAGAAGTGGGCAAGGAATGGCTATTTGTGGGGCTGGAGATAGCCCCAAATAAATTTTACTTGAGCTCTAGACCTACAACCTTCTAATATCTCCACATCACTGAAGTTTGGATTAGTCAATCAACTTGCAGAAAATTGTTTGAAGGTGCAGATGCTTTCTGGGGACTTGAATTCTACTAACATTGAAAACCTTTTTCTACTTTTCTCTTAAATGTTCTGAGCCAAATATATGGTGTTCTCAGTCAATGTGGCAGCTAATCTTATGTGTTATCTTGGCTACACTAAGGGATATTGACATAGTTGGTAAGACAGTATTTGCAGCTACCTCTGTGTGGTATTTCTGGAAGAGATTAGCATTTGAATTAGTGTACTGAGTAAGGATGATGTTCTTCTACTAGTGTGGATAGGCTCTGTAAGCAGAGGTAGAGTTTTCTATCCTGATTGCCTATTCCTAAATACCTGGCAGCTACTTCCCAAATTACCACTCAGAGGCTTGTATTAATGATAAATGCTTGGCTGATAGTTCAGGCTTATTAATAACTAGCTCTTACATTTAAATTAACCCAGTTCTACTAATCTATGTATTGCCACATGGCCTTCTTCATCCCAGTCCTTAGTTTGATTGTTCCACTTAACCTTATGCTGTCTTGCCATAGGCCAAACAGCTTTATTATTAACCAATGAGAGCAATACATATTTACAGTATACAGAAGGATCATCCCACAGCAGGGCTTCAGTTAAAATGCTGAGGCCTCAAATGAAGAAAGAAGGCAAATGTGTCCTGTTATCTACAGAGGAAACATCTGTTTTAATCTGCCCTTGTACCCTGGTCATACAGTGCATTTTGATTTTAGGTTCCAGGATCAGAAACTCCTGATGTCATTAGGACTTTGGCTTTAGATGGAGAATTAAACTGTTGGCTTTCCCAGTGGACAGGTCTGTAGATTCAATCTGAATTGAAGCATCAATTTTCCATGATTCTCTACCTTGAAGAAGGCCCGTGGTGATACTTCTCAGCCACTATAATCACAAGGTCCAATTCCCCCAATAAATCTATTTTTAAACTTCTATATACCCTAGTGGTTCTGTTTCTTTAGAGGACACCAATACTTTTGTCCAGAATGATTAGAGATCTCCTTCCTTTTCACCCACAGTGGCTGATGACAACCTGTACCCCTTCTATTTTAGAATCCATTGTCCTTTTTGAAGTGTTTGTGGAGGAGAGTCAGTTCTTTCACTGGTAAAATGATATGAGACATAGAGAAGGACTTATGGGACTCTAAGACATTGAGATAAATGCCATGTGTAATCAATAGTTTTAAAAAATGCAGGAAGGTGGTTGAAGATAAACATCTCATCAGAGATAAGGTAGAAGTAATAGTGGCTCCTCCTTAACCTTGAGAATGGGCATCCTATGAACAGACTATGAGCTGTTGAATGAGGAAAAGAGGAAAAGGAGTTTCATCTTTAAGTCTCGGTTGCAATCTTCCCGTTGATTCAATAATACTATTATCTGGTTATCATGATGCTGATGATACCATAATGTCAACAAAGCACAGTAAGATTCTGTTAGTCATAATCCATCCCATGCCATCTCAGTACCATTGGAAGCAGCACCAACACTCGAGTTAAGGAGACATACACACCCCAAAATGACTTGATGGAAACTTAAATCCTTCTTAACCAATTACATATCACATTTGGACATGTGGGATCAATGGTATTCTTGGGGAGAGAGACAAAATTGGGTCCCTACATTAGGGATCCCATGATAATAGTACAAAGGAAAGTGAAAGAGTCTTCTTTGCATCAGAGAAATAATGGTAAAGCTTAGTTTCAAAATATTAATTTTCATGTACTAAAGGGGAGGATGGAAAATAATTGAAATACAAATTACAAAATTAAGTTATGCAAACACATTTTTAACAAAAGAAATGCATTTATACAGTTGCAGAACAGTTTACTTTGCTGTGTCTTCAGTTGCAATGTTAAAGGTTGTTATGCACAGGGCTGGAGAGATGGCTCAGAGTTGACCAGTGCATGCTGCTCTTGCATAGGGTCCAGTTCCCAGCCTTCACATTAAGTGGGTCTTTCTGGCCCTAGGGGGATCTGATAGCTCTGGTCTTTGGGGGGCATTAGCATTCATTTGCACAAATCTACACACAGACCCACACATATATGCATAATTAAAAATAATAAAGTAAATCTTAAAAACCCAGTTAACCATATTATAGTTTTGACCTTTCCTAATAAGAAAATAATATAACATCATTATTTAACTTCATATTAAGATCATCAGTGATTTGGATAATGCCCGAGGAACAAAGAGAGTAGGGATAAATCATTAGAAGCCTGGAGAGCCTGAGAACCTGAGTTTGTCAGGTTATATGAACTAGCTGGTTCAGCAATGCAGATGCACCAGTTAACACAGATGTATGTGGACTGTTTGGGGAAGATGGAAGGGGAACAGTACCAGAGAGAAGAAATGTGAGAGGGAAGCATTTGAAGTTCTCCTGAGGGAGCACAAAGAAGCGCAGAGGGAAGAAATTTGAAAACAAGGAGTACAAGTGAAAGTGAAAATAGTTCACCACAGAATGCATAATGCAGCAGGACCAGATGTCACATGCTTAAATATTTAAAATATCTACATCTGGCTAAGGAATATATGAAGTCAGTCTTGTTCTAGGCTCTTACTTTGACAATCATTCCTTCACAACATCTTGTAAAGCCAAGTACATTTCTGAAATGAGATGTGCTCCAGAGGGAGAACCTTTGTGCACCAGCCTGCAGCTATCTCTCACCTTGTCTCCTCTCACGTGTTTCTTAATGTCTCATATGCATGGTTCATATTCCCCCTTAACCACAGCCAGTCAGCTTGCCCCAGGTTCAGGCTATGCCCACCATCTGAAACACAACTTCAATGAAGCAATCAAGGCAGGACCTGGTGATGGGCTTGATTCATTGAGTACAGTACCTCTGGCACCTGTGTGTGACTTAGATGAGGGCACAGCCTCAGAGTTGGTACATTTCCCTTTTCTGTGGGTTTCTTTCCCCAGAATAGATAAATGCAAGGTTCTCTATAGAAGGTCCAGATCAGGGACCAGTCTAGTCCAGACTACAGGATGATGTTGATAAGAGCATCCTTCCTGAAGGATAAGACTCTTCTACAGTTGTTGGGAAACTTTTCAAGGAGATGGAAAAGTAGGATCAACAAAATGGTTAGGATGGTAAGATTTGGTTTGCCATCGAGTACTGTTGACCATGCCAGAGGAACAGCAGATGACAAATGAAGTTCAGGTGTCAGCCCATCAGGAAGAAAATCCCTGATGGATGAATCTCAGATCAGAAAGGTCGCAAGACCACTGACTCCAGAATGTCTTTTGCTTCTTCTGTGCCTGTATGTGTTTGCTGATGCCATTTTCTCTGGTATCTGGTATGGTGTGAATGATGTGGGGAGATCCTCTAATGCAGTGTGTTTATCTCATGAAAAATCCTGTTCTACTGGGCATTTTAACCTGTAGATTATTATGAAGATTCTTTCTCCCTAAGCTGTATTGTCTAATTGGTAATAATAATGTTTGTTTAAATAGAGTTTTGATGATAAAAAATAAAAGAAGGAAGTGTCACAATAGAACATGTGAGTTTCAATTGAGGAACCATATAGACTGTGGCTTAGGTTAATAATTAAGAAAAATAATTGAGTACCAGTTAGCCCAGCTAGCTTAAATTCTTTTAATGTGAATGCTGGGAGATGGTTACTAGGTTTCAGAGTGCATCATTAGCTGAAACAAAGCCTTATAATAACTTCAGGTCAGATCAGATGTTTTGATAATAGTTTTGAGGTGAAAAACCCAAGAAAACAATTTAAAGTTTTAGAAAGGCACATAGTTGAGTGAGGGACTCTTTAAGGTCAGGGAACAAAATACAAAGCAGCCCAATGATTACTAGCTGATGTACTTTCTTTGCTAGGGTTGGTTGATGAGCAATGGTGATGGTTAATTCCTTATACCCATTTCTGTCCTCAGTCTTCTGATTATTAAAAAAAAAACAAACTATTGATGAGTGGATACATAACCTAATGTTTTAAAATAGAGGTGACTGATTCTCTTTCATATATAAAAGTTTAGATTTGCGATTCCTTTAATATTCCTTATAAGATTACCTTTCATGATAAGTAATAAAGTAATTAACCCTTTCTTTGTAACTGTAAAATGCAGCCTAACAGTAAAAGACCTGACTGAGAAGAATATCTTGCTTACCTACATGGTTAATCTTAACAAGTTGCTTGGGTATGAATGTCTGTGGTTCTTGGGATAATTTGTTTCTCACTTGCAATATATAAAATGTTAAATCATGTAAGGGATATCAAAAACATACTGTTACTTGAAAAACAGAATGCAACCACATTATAATTTTTATATTGCCTGAAAGATTTTCCTGAGGTATACTAGCTGTAAGAAAAAGAATAGAGATGGAGTTAAAATGGATTAGAAGGAAAACACTAAGAATGAAAGAGTTAGAAAGAAAACATCAATAATGAGTTATTAGGAATTGAAGGAAAACATCAAGAATAAAAATAGAGTTCAAAGGAAAACATCAAGAATGAGAGGAGGAAATCACCAGGAAAATAATGAATAGAGAATGCCAAAGAAGAATAAAGAAAAGATCTGAAGAGAGTGTGTGAGTGTCTTTTTTTGTAACCCCTCTCAGATAGAAAAATCTTAGCATGTGATGATTCTGGATTCCCTTTGAGCCTTGTGCTGCTGAGGGCTGGCCTCTCAGACAATGATATTCAGGTAACTTGGGATAGAATAAAGTGGAACTAATAAGAGCCTTTTCATACATACAGAGAATAGCAGAAATAATGAAACAGTGAAAGAGATTTAAATAAAGATGAGACCTATGATAGAGAATATTCCAGAAAAGTTAATTTGCCACACTTAGGGGTCTGAGTAAAATACTGATGAAATCAAGAGCTGGGATAGGGAGATGTGAAGGAAAGAGTAAGTAGTGCTGAATGAGCTATGTTTGTTTGTAATGTCAACTAGGAACCATTTAATAGTTGTAAAGTTGGGATTTGGAAGGTAGGGGTGTTGTGCCATGCAAGTCTACAGGTAACCCAATGGTATGAATGGTGGGCTTTCTGGTGGGAGTGGCAAGGTCTGCAGGAGGATAGCTAAGAGAGCAAGACTTTTATCCCCTCATCGAACAACATTCATGAAGGTAGGGTCAGTACGATGTGACATGGAACCACAGTAACTGTTATTCAAGCCACATCAGAAGTAAATTTCTGATTTAATCCTCCTTTACTATAGACACACAGGACAATTCTAAACACATACCTATCACACTGAATCCTAAAGAATCTGTATTGGTTCTTGTAAATAATAATTGGCTGTAAGATGTCTAGCTGTTTATAATTAAGATTTTCCTCAATGTCTATCTCACTCAGGCAAGGGGCTTTTATATAATAGACAATTTCTTGCCTAAGAAGTCAGCCAGCTTTGTTAAGAAAGTATGATAAATTACTCTTGTGTTAATTGTTACATCGTGATTCTTTATTTTAAATGTTAAGCTCTGCTGTATCTAAGACACACTTGCATTTACTCTGAAAATACCATTTTAACAGGCCAGTGATTTTACTGATAACATTTGAAGTACAGATAAGAATATATCATTTACACACAAAAGCACAAACTAGAAAATTTCTTTTCTTGCAGTGAGATATTATACACAACAGGAAAAAATAAAGTGGGATTTAGAGACTTATTCTTGTATTATTTAATAGAAACTTTCATAATTTTACTTTAATTATCTCCAGATTGTTATTTGTTGTCTAAATTAATCCACAAACATGTTTGTCTTCCATTTTTTATTGTCAGATCATGAATAAAATTGATTTCTTTGTGTCTCACCAAACATAAGTGAAGAAAAGTTTCCCAGGAAAAAAAATGACAATTTTCTAAATATCATGAATCACTGATATGCATAGCTGTCACTTCTGCTTGAATAATCTCTGCAAATCCATGCTCAAATAGCAACCCATGGCTTTTGGTTTTTAAACTCAAAAGTATTTGGCTCCAAGTGGACTCTGTATGCCCGTGAATACTAGCCATGGTCTGTGCTGTCGTATTTGGTTAGCACTTTCTGGTAGAATAAAGTAGGACTGTAATGCCCTGGAGACACTGCTATCTGATTTGAACAGACTGTCGTCAAATCCTAGGGCATATCTGAGTGTCTACTGTCACACCCACACAAAAGCTGTGTAAATATCTACCCCATAGACTTGTTATCTTGAATGTGTCTGTACAGATGATCTTCAAAACAATCCTATGAGGTAAGCACTGTGATTAGTATTGTTTTCAAGTGAGTAGGCTGAAGCACAGTGAAGTTACGCGTGTAAGCCTGCAAAAGGAGTTCTGGTCTTGGAGATATGGATCTAGGCTGTTAGCCACATACCCTTTGGAAACATCCCTTTACTGTTAATCCACCCACTGTGTAAACATCTTCCATAGCAAAATGTTTCTATGAAAAATGATAACTCAGTTTTCAAATAAAGTTGCTAAATACATATTATATATATATATATATATATATATATATATATATATATATATATATATATGTTTGAACTTATAGTCACAAAAATAATTTTTATTTTATTTTGCTTTCAAAGTTAAAAATTATATATTTATTAACTTAGGTATTTGAAAAGAAATTAATCAAATGTAATAACAAGTGCATTTACATGGAATCATTCTAACACACACCCTCACTCATATGAACTAAGGGCATGTAATTTTATGGTTCATACTTATTTATTGAAATAACATTTTGTATTTTTATGTAATTTCTGTGAAAAATTACAATTATTCTTTATATTGTAATGCTAATAGCACAGTATTAATTTTTGTAATTCTATCTTCATCCCCAATTATCTCAGAATCAGATGAGAAGAGACCAGAAAGAACAAATAGAAGCTGCAGCTGCCCACGTTGGTTCAGATGTCCTCTGATTCCTCAGTTGAGTATATAATTAGGGCCATTATTAAGTTGCTTCCTAGTGAGGTCAGTCTCCTAAGTGAGTCCTCCCTGGAAGGGACTCATCAAAAGAAGAAGGTATGTGGGCTTCCAAGTCTTGGCACTATATCCACAAGGTGAGAAGACCCATAGTCATTCACATGAGCAATTTCAGCTCCAGGGTGCTCCTTAATTTCATAAATCATGGCATCTTTTAAACCCTCCTGCCTAGGTAGGTGCTGCATCATACCTATACCATAAATGTCATTCATTACAACACACTACATCATGTTTCTTGGATAATCATATTCTCCTGATAATAATGTTCAAACCTTTCTATGAAGTGTGTGCATTAGGGAACTCCAGTGAAGCTTTTGCTTTGCTGCTTAACTAAAAATAAATAAATAAAAATAAAAAATGAAACAAGACACATATGCTATCAAATCAGGAATATTGCCAGTTTGAAGGATTAAAATATTTGAAAATATCCATGTATAAATAGCACATTTTCTTAGATAATACTTAAAGGCATCCTGTCAAATTCAAAGACAAAAAGGGCTGCTCAGCTACTTTCTTTCTGCTGGATTAGTTGACAAAGAAAACAGAAAGCAGTGTTCCTTGGCATACATAGGGAGAAATATATGGGGTGGTTATTGTGTTACATAGAGAAAAATATTATATTTCCATTTTCCCCTTTGAGAATAATTAAGGTAGAAACAAATGATCCATGCAAACTGCAACTTGTTTATAAACACTTCTCTGAGCAGTAGAACCCCAGTAATGAAAGGGTCATGTGTAAGGGAGCAGAAATATGTAGTTCTATATCACAGGAAAGACTTAACCAAATAGATTGCCTTCTACTCTTCCTATTTATGAGCAAAATGATTATTACAAGAGATATTGAAAGTCACCTAGTGATTCAGTCCTTTGCACAAATTCGTGGTGACAAGTTTGTTTTGCTTTGGTTTGTAGGAACAAGCATGGGTGACTCACCAACTTTACGTGTGGGAAAAGAATGGAAAATGAATTTTGGAACTTGGAGAATCCAGTGTCACAGAAGGCTGAGACTCAGAGTCTATAGCTGTATTTGGAATAAGATTAAATGATCTGATCAGCAATAACTGGTATATGAGAAACCACATCATAAGATTAAAGAAACTCCATTTACTCTTGCATCCTAG
This sequence comes from Onychomys torridus, assembly GCF_903995425.1. NCBI lineage: Eukaryota > Metazoa > Chordata > Mammalia > Rodentia > Cricetidae > Onychomys > Onychomys torridus. The sequence goes on from NC_050444.1 coordinate 8,107,045, forward strand.
CAGACAATAAGCCAGCTATTGCTATAAGGCCTGTGATACTCTTTATGAGTCTGCCTCTCCTGATAGCTGTCCTGAAATCTATATTAAAACATTCCTTTAAAAAGCTGTTAATACAGTCAACATTATTGCAAAAGTAAGATAAGGCAGAGGCTGCAGGGAAAGGCGCTACAGAGGAAAGTATCGGTGGGCAAGCACTGCCCGTGTGCCTCTGCCTCAAGGTGTCTTCTCTAAGAATGAGGTTAAAACTGGTTCTGAAAACAAATGACCAACTCAGTACTCAATAGAATATGTCCCACTGGTCCCCATTCCTGTCTCTAAAGGGACATCAACAAGAGTATAGGATGACATTTTACTGAATTAAGAGGGACGTTTTATCTCAAACAACTGCTGTGGATTTGAACATGCCGATCTATCTGTCTTGAAACTGTGGTACAGATGCAACACCTCAGTTGTCTATTATTGTAAAGGGTGACATGGGAGAATAGACTTGAGGACCTTTGGAGATCAACATGTGATCTAATGTGGAACTCCATTTCCAATTATTACACCTGTGGAATTCCTAGCGACAATTATGGTAGAAATGATTAGCATGTGATAGGAACTCTATTCCAATTATATCTGTGGTGTTTACAGGAGAGATGCAAGTGTGGAATGTGTTAGGAAAACTCTGAAATTCTGAACACCATATTCTCCAAAGGTAAGCAATGCGGTCTTGAGTATTTGATAAAGTGTGGTAGCTGTCTCTTTAGCAACCATTTACAAAGAACTTCCACTGTCTAGGTATGCAATTGTGTTTGTTTTGGTTGTTGCTATGTGTGGGGTGGTGTGTGTATTTGTGTGTGTGTGTGTGCGTGTGTGTGTGTGTGTGTGTGTGTGTGTGTGTGTGTGTGTGTGTGTGTATGTGTCTCTGTGTCTCTGTGTGTGTATTGTTAGATGTTCTGGATGTTGAACAATGACTTCATATAAGCTGGACAACCTATCTGTCATTGAGTTACAACCTCAGTTCTTTATGTGTCTTTTAATTCAATGAATGTATTGAATGTATTATAAAAGCTTTGTGAATAACTCTTCCCTGTACTCCTGTCTACTGAAACAAATGCAAATAGAAATACTGATAAGAATTAGGCAACAGCATGTTCCATCTTTGTTTTCTAAACAGTGAATTCATACAAGTTCTCTATTACTTTCTTTTTGGATTTTCAACTACAGGCTTTTAAAGGGGGTGAGAAAAATGAATTTCTCAGGTTTGTTTATTTGCAAAAATTAAAGATGTGTGCCCTTTTCTCTTTCTGCTCTCTTTTTTCTGCATGGTCTCCCTCTGTCTCTCTCTTTCTCTCTCTCCCTTCTCCCCCTTTCTCTCCCAATAAAGCTCTAGAAAGGTAAAAAAAAAAAAATTAAAGATGTTTTAAAATGAGACACAGACCAGCATAACTCTATCTGTGAAAATGCAATATGAGGTATATGTGTATTTTTATTTTTCTGGTAGATTCCATTGAAAATTTCAAAAAAGTAAAATTAATTTTTAACAATATGTTTTATTTATACCAATAAGTCCAAAGTTTTTTTTTTTTACCTAAATAACAAATGACATCATTATAATATTATATATATTCTTGTCTTTGGCATCTAGTGTCTTTTAAACTTAGAACACATTTCAAACTGACCTGGCTACAATTCTCAATTCAAGTTCCCTGATCCAAATTTTGTTTGGTCATGTAATTCTCACATCAACAGCACAGGGTCACAGAGCTCTTGGATCTTGTCTCTCAGGTGAGGCAAGTCTTTGTTCATGCCCAACTGAGCATGATACTCCATTTAGAACTAAGTGGTCACAAGCAAGCAACTTCATTTCTTTTGTATAAAATAAAATAACACCAAATACCTAGACTTTCGTTAGAATTAACGTAAATATTCTGTGTAAAACTCCACTATTTTTAGTAAAAATAAATCTCAGAGTACTTGCTATATTTGTGATAGAATTATGACATGCAGAAGACTTCAGCCAGACTGTGCTGTTACCACCAAGGGCAACATTTGGACATTGAAGTGTGTCCCTTCCACTTTAAGTACTGGATGTATGCAGTCCTCCATCACATAACATTTCAGGCAGTGATGGTATGCACATGTTACAATAGTTTTATGAGACTATAATCCAGTAGAAAAGTTGCCACATCTTTATTTGCACACATTCTAAACCCTGAGTTGTAACACAATGTATTCCTTACATGTTTCATGACAGGGGTAGGGTGGGTGAGGGGGGATGGGAGGTTCAAAGACTTGCCACACTGTCATTTGTGCATAAGTAGAGAACAGACAATTTGTACAGTACACAATACTTACTCTTTTTACAATGTGAAATTTTATTTTATTTTTTTAATTAAGAAAAATTTTCCATTCTTATTACACAGATCCCCCTCTTCCCTCTTCCTGACCCCCAGCCTCCCCCTCCAACACCCACCCCCAGTCTCTCCCACAAGAATGCAAGACCTCCCACAAGGAGACACATCCAATAGAGGCAAGCCCCTCCCCCAGGCTAAAGGCTGCATGAGGTGTCCCATCACAGGTAGTGGGCTCCAAAAAGCCCCGTTTATGCAGCAGGGATGGATTCTAATCCCACTGCCAGGGGGCCCCCCAAACTGATCAAGGTACACAACTGTCTTACTATGAAGAGGGCCCAGCCCAGTTCATGCCATGGTGGTCCCATAGAAAACAGGAGGTTATTCCAATTTTTTTGTATCTGTTGAGATTTTCTTTGTGGCTGAGTATGTGGTCAATTTCAGAAAAGGTTCCAAGGGGTGCTGAGAAGAAGGTATATTGTTTTTTGTTAGGATGGAATATTCTGTAGATATCTATTAAGTCCATTTGAGTCATAACATCTGTTAGGTCCCTTATTTCTCTGTTAAGTTTCTGTCTGGCAGACCTGTCCAGTGGTGAGAGTCGGGTGTTGAAGTCTCCTACTATCAATGTGTGGGATATGATGTGTGATTCAAGCTTTAGTAATGTTTCTTTTACATATGTGGGTACCCTTGTATTTGGGACATAAATGTTCAGAATTGAAACTTCATCTTGGTGGATCTTTCCTATGATGAGTATGTAATGTCCTTCTTGATCTCTTTTGATTGATTTTAGTTTGAAGCCTATTTTGTTAGATATTAGGATGGCTACACCAGCTTGCTTCTTAAGACCATTTGATTGGAAAGTCTTTTCCCCAACTTTTACTCTGAGGTAGTGTTTGTCTTTGAATTTGAGGTGTGTTTCTTGTATGCAGCAGAAGGTGTGTCCTGATTTCATATCCATTCTGGTAGCCTGTGTCTTTTTATAGGTGAATTAAGTCCATTGATATTAAGGAATATTAATGACCAGTGATGGTTATTTCCTGTTATCTTTGGTGGTAGTGTGTGTGTATTTCCTTTCTTTGGGATTTACTACTATGGGGTTATCTATCGCCTGTGTTTTCATGGGTGTATCTGACTTCCTTAGGTTGGAATTTTCCTTCTAGTGCTTTCTATAGAACTGGATTTGTGGATAGGTATTGTTTAAATCTGGTTTTGTCTTGGAATGTCTTGTTCATTCTGTCTACGGTGGCTGAAAGTTTTGCTGGCATCCATGGTCTCTTTGTATCTGCATTACATCTGTCCAAGTCCTTCTTTTGGGTGTTATTCTGATGGGTCTGCCTTTATAAGTCACTTGGGATTTTTCTTTGCTGCTCTTAATATTTTTCTTTATTCTGTATATTTAGTGGTTTAATTATTTTGTGGCAAGGGGACATTTTTTGAGGGGTCTAGTCTATTTGGTGTTCTATAAGCTTCCTTTAACTTCATAGGTATTTCCTTCTTTAAGTTGGGAAAGTTTTCTTCCATGATTTTTTTTTCGAGACAGGGTTTCTCTGTGTAGCTTTGTGCCTTTCCTGGAACTCACTTGGTAGACCAGGCTGGCCTCGAACTCACAGAGATCCACCTGGCTCTGCCTCCCGAGTGCTGGGATTAAAGGTGTGCGCCACCACCGCCTGGTTTCTTTCATGATTTTGTTGAATATATTTTCTGTGCCTTTGAGTTGGTATTCTTCTCCTTCTTCTACCCCTATTATTCTTGGGTTTGGCCTTTTCATGGTGTCCCAGATTTCCTGGACATTTTGTGTTATGATATTTTTGGCTTTGGTGTTTTGTTTGACTGATGAATCTATTTCCTCTATTGTATCCTCTACACCAGAGATTCTCTCTTCCATCTCTTATATTCTGTTGATTATGCTTGCATCTGTATTTCCTGTTTGTTTACTCAGATTTTCTATTTCCAGCATTCCCTCTGTTTGTGTCTTCTTTGTTTCTATTTCACTTTTCAGGTCTTTAACTGTTTCCTTCACATGTTTAATTGCTTTTTCAGGCTTTTTTTTTTTTTCAGCTTTCTTTAAAGGATTTATTATTTCTTCCAATTTTTTGTTTGTCTTTTCCTCAATTTCTTTATTAATTTTTTCAAAATATTTGTTTGTCTTTTCCTCAAGTTCTTTAAGGGAATTTTTCATTTTCTCTTTAAAGGTTTCTAGCACCTTCATGAAGTTATTTTTAAGATCACTTTCTTCTGCTTCTTCTACATTGCAATGTTCAGGTCTTGCTGTTGTAGGAGGGCTAGGTTCTGGTGATGTCATATTACTCTTTATGTTGTTCTATGTACTTTTGCACTGGTGTCTACCCATCTCTTCCTCCAATAGGTGCAAGAGGTGTCTGTGTCTGAGTGAGCTGCTATTGGTCCAGTCTGTGCTTGGTGTGTTTGTGACTCAGATGGCCACTCTGGGTCCAAACTTAGTTCTTGGTCTAATTGGAGCTGGTAGATTCTGTATCTCAGGGAGCTGCTCTTGGTTCAACCCAAGCTGGCTGGTTGTCTGACTCAGGGAGCCACTCTTGGTCTTATTAGGGCTCTTGGTCCAGTCAGGGGTAGCAGATTCTGTGTCAAAGGAAGAAGCCTCTCTTGACTTAATGAGAGCCGGCAAGTTCTGTGTCTCAGGTAGTTTCTAGTTTCAATAGAGGATGGATAGTGAAGCAGTACATGGGTCTTGTAGATTGCTGGGTCTGATGGAGGGTTTTGGTGGGGCAGCCTGCCCACAGGAGTCTTCCCTGATGGTCAGAAACCCTTGGTCCAGTGAGAGCTGGAGGATTCCATGTCTCACAAAGCCACTGGGGTCACAGGGGGATGGGTATTGGTGTAGGGCATGGGTCTTGTAGATTGCAGGGCCTAATGGGGGTTTTGGTGGGGAGTCTCCCCACATGAGTTTTCTCTGCTGGCCAGCAACTGGGGCAGAAATGGGTATGCACAGTACTTTCTTCTCTCTATTCCACTTATCTTATGATATGGTCCTTATAAAATAAAGGCTACTGAAAAATGGGGGGCCTTTGGAAATCAGCAGAAGCCTCACCCTCTTGTGTTGACAATGTTTTGACTGGATCAGGAAGACATGTTGAGTGATGATCCTATTCTACCGAGATGTGTATAAATGTACATTGCACCGTGAACACAAGGCAAACTCACCTCACACTTTTAAAAATGAGTCTCTATTGTCAAGCGACAAGTAATTATATCTTTGAGACTTGACTTTTCTGAACTTAACCTTGAGAACTTTGAGTATCTGCCATCTAAGTACTATATCTCCTTAATATGGAATCAAATAAACCTTCCACATTGCAGAGGGGCTACATCTAGGAGTCATGGAGAGCCTGGGCTCAAACAAAGTGGATGAATTCCCTAAGCCTTTTGACACCATTTATTCAATTACGCTGTCCAGGGCTGAAGTACTAGCATTTAATGTTAGGGAAGAATTTATTGTCCTGGCTTGCTCTTACTAGACACCACTAGTTTCAAGTGAACATAATAATTCAACCATGATGTTGATGAAGATGTTTTCTGAGGTCTCTAAACACATCTTTCTACTACAAACTCTCTAATCACCTCTGTGCAAGTGTTACAGCTCTGGAGGGAAAGGTACCCTGATTGTTGGAAGTCAGGCTATACCTGCCAGTGTTACAGATCAAGGGAAAGGTACCCTGACTGTCAGAAGTCAGGTGACACTTACAGCTTTGAAGAGACGTATCATGGACACCTACAGCTGTAAGGAGAAAAGTATCCTGACTTGTCAGGAAGTCCGGCTGTATCTCAAGCTGTGTTCTGGTGTGGGATGGTCTCCCAGCAGGATGTGGCAATTCCTCTCCAAGAGAGAGCTTCTAAAGCTGAGCTCTGCCCCACTCCCCAAGGGAGTTTCCCAGCAGAGGTGTCTCTTGCTTCTCTGCTTCACTCCACTAGGGAGTTTCCCCAGAGAGAGGTCCATTTCATCCCTGCTTCAGCCCAAATTGTTGCTTCTCTGCTTCACTTTGCTAAGAGGAAATCCCTGTAGAAATGTAGCAATCTACTCTGGCTCCAGCTAAAAGTTGTTTCTTCTGCTCCGCTCCCCTAAGGGAGTTTCCTTACAGAGGCAGCTGTTGCTTTGCTGCTTCAGTTTTCTAGGGAGTTTCTCAGCAGAGATTCTGCTCCAGTCTCATGTAACAGGGTATTTGCCCAAAACTCTTCAAGAGATTTATTTGGGGAGGAGAAATCCAGATGAGTGGCTGCCTGTGCCAAGGTAGGAAAGGGCAGCTGCCAAGTGAACAGGCACAGGGCTTATATAGGGCTTCTTAGGGGTGGAGTTTTTCCAGGGAGAACATTTTCAGGGAGGGAATTGGTCAGATTTCAATTCCCTTGAGCTTGGACAAGCTCAGCTTGCTAGCTTTCATGTTCAGCGATTGGTTGGTTTTGTGCTCAGTAATTAGTTGACTTTCCTGCTTGGAGATTGGTTGGTTTCACGCTTAGTTGTCAGGGGAAGTTTTGGTTCTGTTTTCAGGGTCAGGATATGTTTTGTTGCTTCTGGTTTCAAGGACAAAGTATGTTTCTTTCACTGGCTCTGGTTTCAGGGCCAGGGTGGGTTTCTTTGGCTGGCTCTTTTACCCTACATTCTGACCTTGGGAATTTACAATCCACATTGTAAACTGAATGGTTTGGTCACTGCCTTTGGCCTGATCATCAGTTTTTGAATAATCATAAAGACATAGCCAAAGCAAGTTGTATCTTTCCAGTGATGAGGAGAGAGCCCATTGCTGTGGATATTGCTCTGTATGAATAAAACACTGATTGGTCAGTAGCCAGGCAGCATGTATAGGTGGGACTAAGAGAGAGGAGAATTGGGAGAAGAGGAAGGCAGGGGGAGACACTGCCAGCCGCCGCCATGACAAGGGAGATGTGAGGTACAGGTAAGCCACGAGCCACGTGGAAAAGTATAGATTAACAGAAATGGGCTAAATATAAGATTAAGAGCTACAATGGTAGGCCTGAGCTAATGGCCAAGCAGTTTAAATAATACGAATGTCTGTGTGTTTATTTTATAAGTGGGCTGTTGGACTAACAGGGCTTGTCGGGGGCTGGAGAAAAGGTCTCCAATTACACCCCATTGATGGATTAGTTGGTGGCATAGGGACAAGTTGGTAGAAACGACCCCTCAAACCTGCTAGTAATATCACATATGGCAGTCTCCTCTCCAGACACTTTATGCATCTATGTGCAGAAGCATGAAGCCAGATCCTCATGAGGATAAAAGTCACTCTTTCTCTTTTGCTTTTCCCAGCTCATCAACAAGGAACGAAAGCCCCACTATCCTTCCACAGTAATCTCAGCAGGTTTGCAGTAACTAAAATGCCCTCTCTGGTTCCAACTGCTCTGCAGCCGGAGAAACACATTCAGAACATACAGAGTCGTTCTACTGGGTTGAGCAGGTGAGCTGACTCTTCCTAAGTCTCTCAACTCAAACCAAGGGAATCACTGTCTTAACCAGTATTAGCAACTCACCCAAGAAATTTAAGGCTCATTTATGTAATATGGGATACTATTATAGTATCTCATTTGATAGAATGAGGAGAGCATAACATTTAATGAGAACTAGAAGTAAGTTCTGTCTGCATCCCTCTACTGAGCAAAAATAGGTTGTGAATCATCCAAGGCTTAAGTCTGGTCTGACATAAAGAAGTCAGTCACCAAACTGGGAATGAAGAGAAGATCACTTCTGACTGTCTAGGATGGACAAGAGAAACCTTTGATTTTCTGAGCATTCTGCAGCACGATGCTGAGCATAGACAGGACAGCCTATAAATCCACAGCCTTTTCCAGGGCAAGAGCATTCCATCACTTTTCAAACTGCAATTCTCTTTGTTTTCTGATCCTGAAAGACACACTGCCTGCATCTAAATCAGCATGGCAAGGCTGCCTCTTATCTGTCTGCCTTGTTATCAGGAGACCACAGCCTCTCCACTGCCCACATTGCACAGCACAGCAGAAAGACAGAGTCCTTCACTGCTGTCTAGTTCTCAGTTCTTTGTAAAAACAGCATCTGAGCATAAATGCTCCCGCAGATCATAGATGGAGTAGATGTTGGTGCAGGCCAACTCAACCCTGGTTCTGGGTGTGGGCATTTGCGGAGTTGGTCAGCTCACCAGCTGTTCCTCCTTCTCACCACCAGCATTGCCTTGGCTAGTTTAACCTTGCAGCAATGAGCAGGACCTGGGTCAGTTCCCTTGCTTTCACTCCTTCAGTTCAGCACTCCCACGCCTGACTATCAGGGCCAGCTCTACTGTGTTGTCCAGGAGAGGCTCAGTGACCACTCTCCTGAATGCTGCAGCTGGTGAGGGACAGCTCTCCCCACTCTTATGACCTCAGGGCCAGCTCTCCCACCTGTAACAGTTGGTGAGGGGTGGAGAGTGAGTGATGAAGGACATCTCTCCCCTGCCCACACCACCATATGGCAGATGAGGGGCAGTGCCAGGTCTCCCATGCTCACATTCTCAGGGATGATTCACTTGTCAATAGGATCAGTACTGCTGTGCTGCCCAGGCAAGGTGCACGGCCCACTTTCCCTAGTACTGCAGCTAGTAGGGGGGAGGGTCAGCTCCCTCACCCAACACTCTGAAATACACACTTTAATATCCCATGCAGTTTCTCTTATTATTAAATGTGTAGGTACCATCTTGGAAAAAGGTTTGGGAGCAAGCTTAAGTGTTCAAAGTTTATGGGGTTTGAATCTGTGGAAGAGCTCAGCAGCTAAGTGTACTTACTGCCAACCCTAAGTTTGATTTTTCAGGACCCACATGGTAGAAGGAGAAAACTAACTCCTGCATGTTGCCCTCTGCCCTCTACATACATATTAGCATGAGCATGAGCACATGAACATACTGCACATACACCTACACACATATACACACACTGCACATACATATACACACACATTTTAAAATGTAAAATAGTAAGTTTAAAGTTTAAGTATTTTTTTAATTAAATAATGTAGATTGGTAAGGTTATACATGCTTATAATTGTAAGTAGTAAGAAAGCTGAGGCAGGGGGATTATGAGTTCTAGGCCAGACTGGGCTATAGAGAAAAATTTCATTGCAAAATAAACAAAAATTTCAAAAAGCAGCAACATTCTTCAGAAAGCATCAAGTGGGTCTTAGAGCCTTGAGAGGTAGGAATAGTGTCCATCAGGCTATAGTCCTCCAGTGGCTCTTAGCACTCAAGCTCCTGTGCTAGAACATTCCTAAAGATTCTCAACCACCTCTGGTGCCTCATGTCCCAGAGCATCTATTGGGAAAGCCAGAGGAGGGTGGATGTGTCACTGAGGCCAGTGAAAAATGCCTTGGAGAAATGAGGCCCACCATTGTATAACTAGAATTTAATTTTGGTTATGCTTAGAGGCAAATCAATAATAATCTTAGAAGGAATAAAAAGACATATATCCTATGCCATTTAGAGTTCATCTAGGTAAGCAGCCAAAGGATGATCTCATGGGTTTCAGGTGTGATACAGGCCTAGGATATGATTAATGGTCCATGCAAGGATGTGTGGTGCTCTTTGGATGAATCCATCTGTATATAGTGGTCTTACCTCCTCCTTTCTGTTACCCATTTCTTTTTCTATGCTTCTGGATAATTCTATCTTCTTTAGAAATCCCCATTTTATTCACAAATTGTCCTACAGATTATATAAACCAAACCTTTCAGAAGAAAAAACTATGTGATTAAAATCAAAGAACATCTCTAATGAGATTATATTTATATTATTAATGTTAGCTATATTATAATGTTAATAATCTGGTTCTCTCCAAGCCACATTTAAGTTATGGGTTGTTTTTGTTGGATATGGTATTAAACAGAAGAGCATTACAAGCCACAATGAAAACAATCTGGAACAGCTTAGGAGCACACCTTATCTTCAGTTCTTTGTATGTATCACTTATTCTATTATCATATCTATTTTATAGCTGAGAAAATTAAGACACTGGGAGACTAATTGTCATGCCTAAATCAATACCATATACAAATGGAAGAATCAGAGTTATGCTGCAGTCCAGTAAAAGCAGATAGAAAATGTCCCATGAAGAATATCATCTATTAGATATTTGCCTGTATGTATTGGGTTCTAAAAACATATGAGATTGGGAAACCACATAAAAATGATCAAATTCCTATCACAAGTAGTATTTAAGCAAAGATCTCCTGCTCCTTATATGAACTTCAGTTTTATGGAAATGGAAGCATCTGTGGATAGTTTTAGGAACATTCACTAAATCTCCAGGGGACTTGAGCCAACACTGCCTACTCAATAATCAGCTTTTACTAGGATCAAATTATTCTGCTGCTTCTACCTGCTGGCATATATTTCACCAAAAAGCTGCAGGAGGCTTCACGTGCTACCAACTCAATGTATAACCCTATTCATCTGCTTTGTTGTCTATAAAACCTTCTAACACTGCTGTGGATATCACTCTGTATAAATAAAATGTTGATTGGCCAGTAGCCAGGCAGGAAGTATAGGCAAGCAGAGAAGAGAATTCTGGGAAGTGGAAGGCTGAGGCAGAGAGACACTGCCAGCTGCAGCCATGAGTACCAAAATGGTGCCCAATGGCTCGAGTTTCCACCTTAAACCTGAGAATATTTAATAAGCAATTCTAAATGGAGCCAAAACTAGGTTCCTGCTTTGTGCTAGATGCCGCAACATGAGGGCTTGAGCTACTCTATGACCTATTCCCACCAAGTTACAGGGATGGGTTTGTAAGCCACACAACATGGTACATGGTGGATTTAGTCTTTGCTAGTACAAAAAAAAAAAGTGGTTTCTGGCCTACACACTGCTTTGATTGAATCATAGAACCACTGCTTCTGAGAGTTGATGGCTCCCAGAAACAATAGATTCACAATAAGACAGATTCAGATGGAACAAGACTTTAAATGTTTTACAATGTGTGTAAAAATGTATGTAGGCTTGGAAGAGTCAGAAAAAGGAATATATACAATTATATAAAGAAATAGATAGTTTTTAAAAAATAAAGTGTTTGAAGAGACAGTAAAGGTAATATAAAAAATAAGCCACATAAAGATGGATATTACACAGAGAATCTGGATTATGTTGTCTTTGGGATTTTTAACTGCAGAAAAAATTTTCTCATAAAAGCTGTTGAGTTAAGCGAATATGTATATTTTAAAGATACCATGACTTCAAAATTTGGATCTAAGGATATATTGCTTTGGAAAGGAGGCTCTGATCTTGTTTCCACAGAAAGCCAGAGGCTATGGATTTGTTCCAGATTAAGGTACATCAGGTTTGACCAGTCAAGACCTCCTGAAAGGTCTCCAATGACACCATGGCCCAGATGATCCAACATCCAGAATGGTTTCAAGGCAACTGGCTCAGGCGATACACCCTCACAAACTACTTCATACTCCTAAAATTTTCTTTGTGTCCCCCATAAGATACAGTGCCCCCCTCCAGCAGGAAGTAGTATGAGAAGCTATGCCCAAATCCCAAATATACCAATCTGGCTTTGGAGATGGAATTGGCTCACTCCTTCTCTAAACCCAAACATATTGAAAAAAAAAAAAAAAAGGTTGAGAGATTCTTTTATCCCATATCAGATGAACCCTCTGCTCTGGGTCAGAGAAAAAACCAATATTTTTATTTAAATCATGTTGATTATAAATGTGATCTTCTAAAGAAGAAAAGGGTATATGATATAGATATGATAGGATGAAAGGGTAGATTATTGAATCTGCTTTTAAAGAGCAACTTGTGTAAAATGTTTTACATTGCTATGGATTTTAGTTTATTGATACAAATTTAAAGTTAATTTTATTAAACTGTGTGTATATTTCTACTCTTGTTTAAAGTATTATGTTTGTACAGCTCATTTAAAATTGTAATGGATAATTAAGAAATAGATTAATAATTAGTCCCCTATGATAATCATACTTGTACCCATGTTAGTTAAGTCTTCTAGGTATACACAGAGATATTTCAGATAGATAGGTAATCTTTAAACACTTCAAAGACCTACAGAATATGGCATTTAAAATGTTTTAAAAATTTAGGCTTTCTGGACAGTGAGACATGTCTGCTCCTGGCAACACCAGATTTATTTCAGAGAGGAGGATGGGCATTGAAGACACTGTATATAGAATTTATCTTCACCTTGGCAAAAATAGCCATTTTGGCAAGAAACTGTTCTTGCCTGGACTGCTTGATCTGCTGGACATGCAGGACCCATAGGAAGGTGATCACTAAACTTTGCTTGGCAAAATGGTCCTTCAGGTTCCTGCTTTGCAGAGGAAACTGCCAGACATTCTACAGGACACAGAGGGAAGTGACTGAGAGACTCTAAGCATGTGGGCTGAAGATAGATGCCCCAACTTTACATAGGAACTTTGGATGACTATCCAGGCTGCCAGCTATTATCATTTTTCAGATAATAGTATATCCTTCTGAGGTCTTTGATGTGGTTGAAGACTAGATAGATATAATTTCCTTAGTTATGATAAGAGATAAGTTAGATATAAAACCTTAAACTCACAAATATAGGATACTATATCTTCTTAAATTTTGCTAAATACAAATAGACTAGATATTATAAATAGACTAGATATTGTAGCTGTAATTCTTGCTTGATAATTGTTTTGTTATATGTAATTTTACTATGTGAAAGTTAAATCCTTCCTTTTTGAAAAAAAAAAAGAAAAGGGGAAGTGCTGTGGATATCACTCTGTATAAATAAAATGCTGATTGGCCAGTAGCCAGGAAGGAAGCATAAGTGGGACAAGCAGAGAAGAGAATTTTGGGAAGTGGAAGGCTGAGGCAGATAGACACTGCCAGCCACCGCCATGAGTACCAACATGTAAGATACTGGTAAGCCATGAACCACATGGCAATTTATAGACTAAGAGAAATTGGTTAACTTAAGATAGAAGAACAGCTAGCTAGAAGCCTGAGCCATTAGGCCAAACAGTTTAAATAATATCAGCATCTGTGTGTTTATTTTATAAGTGAGCTGTGGGACTGCTTGGGCTTGGCGGGAGATGGAGAGAAAAACTCCAGCTACGTAACACAGCAAGAGTTAAATCATTCTGGGCATTCACATCCTTTCCTGCATACACACCCCCGTCAACATGAGTTTACAGTGTACAGTGGAGGTGCAATTAATGGAGTCAGGATCCACACCAGCAGAGCCAGTTTTGGTTTGCTCAACAACTCCAGTAAACATAGGAGTTGTGGCTGTGATGGGTTATCCAGAAGACACCTGGGTAAAGGCTGGAGGGCTGGATATTTATTAAGGGTCAGCGTCTGTAGACAGGACATAAAGGAAGTGGAACTGGGTAGAAGGAGAAGCCAAATCACCATTCAGGCACAGTAAAGACTTGGCTCATCTACCAAGAGGTTCTACAGTAAATATGCCCCTGTCTCCAGTGGTCCTTGGATAGGCATGCCTTAGAAAAGGCTCTTCTGCAGTTCAGACATCACTACAGAGGTTGACCGAAGGAGCTTTCTGAGTGGTACCAGGCACTGTCTCTCCAGTCTCCTACAGCTTCTGCCTTGCATCACTTGGGTCCACTGTTTCATTGCAGCTAGAGATGATGCAGTTCCCCTGGGATATTGGGGGCTTGTTCTTGTCTGTGGAGGAGGACAGACAGCTAATCAACCTTGGCTTGTGCACTGCTTCTGGCCTATTCCTCAACTGCCACCCATCGACTGTTCTCTGAATTCTAGACTCCCCTCATCTTCCACTAACATGTGAGATGCACTTGATGGCTGATACAGTTTGGATATGAAAGGTCTTCCACAACATCATGCTTTGATGCTTCTCCTCAGCTGGTGTGACTACTTCAGAAGCTGTGAGACTACCAGGACACGAGAGCTTCTTGGTGGAACTGATAACTGGTTCCAGACTTGCTGTCTATTTCCTGGTGTGTGATGCTTTAACCATCACTGCCACATGCCACATGTCCATGATTATGAACTCATCAGCCTCGCCCAGCATGATGAGTTAACATCCTCTGAAACCATGGCAACATAATCTCACATCCTTTGTTTCTCTTAGATAAGTCACAACAGTACAACAGTATGGAAGATAGCCAATAACAAAGGCTTTCTTAGTGACATAACCAGGACTTTCATCCTTGAGAGGCCTGGGCCCCTGGTACCCCATGTCTCCTCAGGCCACTGCAATGGGCTTCCTCCTGAGCAAGGGCATGCACAGGATACAGACCTTGTGCCCCAGGATTCCAAGCACCTTCCCCTTATTTTGCAAGAACAGTCCTCTGTCTTGAACACCATTCCCAATTCTTTCTGCATTGCTTTTTCATCTATCTTTTTAAAAGGACACAATACAAAACCTGACACCCCAAGCTACTCTGAGGAAAAAAATGTTTGGTTTGGAAAAGAATTTTATCAAGTAACATTGCATAAGAAAAGCACTGCTTGTGTCCTAATAAGCAACATAGGCATCTCTGATGACTTGGAGGAGGACCTTTTCATTATACTACAGCCCTTGAAGATTTAAGTGGCATTTAAGCCCTTTAAGACACAGTGGCAGGTGTTAAGAGTGCTCCTTCTAGATCAGAGCTTCTCTCTGTTTTTTAACTCTATGTTTAAAAGCCACAGGGACATGGCTGGAAGCCAAGCTGACAGCATACAGCAGCAAACTGATGACAACAGAGGGTGTGGGTAAGAGCCACACTATTGAGGAGAACTGGTATTTAGAGCTTCTAATAATATGTCCTCTGCTTTGTGTCCCTCACATATTGCATAAGCTCAATCACCCATTTCCTAACTGATAAAAATTCCTAATATATATGCTTTTAACAAAAGAGTAAACAAATATTGTATTTTTCTCCCCTCTAGCAACACAATCCATACTGATTTTAAATTAGAATATTTTATGATGGCTAATGAATAAACATGGAACTGTTATAGCTCAAAATTGAGCCATTATTATAATTGAAATGTTTCTTATCTTATCTTGTAGGTGCAATGGCAGTCATCGCAAACAGTGAAAGCATCTCTGTGACCATGCTTTCAACTTCCCTCTTGAGGCAAGGAAGAGCTTGATCCAAGGGATGCATTGCCTGGAAAACCAGCCTGGGTTAAGAGCAACACTGTGGCTGTGGAATGGATCTAGCTCCTGATTTCAAGGATGCTAATTTGATGCTGACAATGTGATTTCCAACAAAGATGTGCTGCTTGCAGTTTACACAGTCCTTAGTCAGCTCAGTTCTGAGAAACACACAATCTATTTTCTGTGGCTGCTGATTATTGAGAATCCCAGAATGTTGATTAAGCTTTTGAAAGTTTGGTACATGAACTTCACACATAACACACAGACGAATTCTACATCTTCCTCGAAATAATATTTATGTTTAAGTAAACTTCATAAAATGTAAGGAATAGGGTAACTCAATAATTAGAGAATATTTACAGGAAATATTGCTAAAGGGAACAAAATGAACATTTCAACTGCACATTAATAATTAAATAAGCCAAAGCAATTCTTTACATAGAAAGTTAGCCATAAATTTATCTCTTAAATATGTTCAAATATATTCTTTAGGCAAAATTAATATGCTGACTGTTATGTTTCAACAATATTCAGAATAACAATGTATCATGTCCATGATACAAGCATGCAAGTAAGAAACTATTTGGTAGTTATATAAATTCTGGCAGTCTCCTTTAAAAAATATCTAACATCTTCATAATTTCTTGAGAAATGTTTGCTTATTCTTTCAGGTTTTTCCACCAGAACAATTTTAGACTGTATAAGGAAGATCTCAAAAGAATCATAAATATAAAGACCAAAGCTTCCATTTTCTTTAGAATCATTTCTCACCTAGAAATTTTATAGGAGGGAAAAATCAAACTCAATAAGCCTACACGGAGCCCCCTCAGTAACGGGAAGGAAGACAACCACATTTTGTTAGGAAAAGTATAGCAGGGGCAGGAGCTTTGATGGATTCTGAACTCATCACCCAGAAGGTGTCTATCCTGCCTTTCCTCTTAATATCCACTGGCTAAGGCAAATCAAAAATCTCTTTGTCTTCAACTCTAAGCAACTGTGGTGCTTTGAAAGAAAATGGCCCCTGTGGTGGGTATTGTGTTCCCTGAAATATTGTGTGTTCCCCGAAATAAACATATCTGGGGTCGGAGAACAGACAGCTACTAGAACAAAGCCAAAAATGTGGCTAGAAAATGGGAAGAGTAAGCCATAACAGAAGTTGGGCGGTGGTGGTACACACCTTTAATCCCAGCACTTGGGAGGCAGAGCCAGCCGGATCTCTGAGTTCAAGGCCACTCTAGAAACAGCTAAGCATGCCTTTAGTCCCAGAAACCCAACCTTTAATCCCAGGGAGAGGGGGCAGAAAGAGAAAGATATATAAGGCATGAAGACCAGAAACCAGAGCAATTAGAGTAAAGCATGTAGTTAGTTAAGCATCTGGTTGGTTAAGTGTTCAGGCTTTGGAGCAACACAGTTCAGCTGAGATTCATGTGGAGGAGGACTCAGAAGCTTCCAGCCTGAGGAAACAGGATCACCTGAGGAACTAGCAAGGTGAGATAGCTGTGGCTTGTTCTGCTTCTCTGATTTTCTAGCATTCACCCCAATAACTGGCCTCGGGTTTGGTTTCATTAACAAGTACCTTTAAAATTCCTACTACAGGCCCCTTAAGGGAACAGCACTACTAGCAGGTGTGACCTTGTTGAAATAGGTAAGGCCTTGTTGGAGGAAGTGTGTCACTGTGAGGGTGGGATTTGAAGTCTCTTTTGCTCAAGTTTCCCTCAGAGTTACATGAGACTCCTTCCTGTTGCCTGTAAGTCAAGATGTAGGATACTTGGCTACTTCTCCAGCACCATATCTGCCTGCATGCTGCCATGTCACACCATGGTGTGAATGGACTAAACATCTGAAAATGTAATCTGCCCACTTAATTGTTTTTCTTTTATAAGAGTTGCCATGGTCCTGGTGCTTCCTCACAGCAATAGAAACCCTAGCTATGACAGCAACTTACATTCCATATCAGAGTTCCATCACAGAATCACTTTATAACATGATGAATTTCATTACAACTACCTTATGTCATCATGCTTAAAAATACAAGTCTCCTTCTCACCTGATGTTGCACCCTTTCCTGGACACTCAGGTAGGTCACATTTCTGCAGCAAGGTGATCCCTGGGCCACAGCTTCTGCCTGATGAAATATGAGGCCTCTCCTGTCCAGACTTGGCCCACAATATCATATATCTCCCAGTCCTAGTGGAATTATAAGTTGATTAGGAAATAAAATGTATGTATTGAGACAGGGAAATTTGGAGTTGTTTTTACAATAGTTAGCCTACCCTTATTAATATTCATATTTCAAGTATTATTACTCATTTCTTCGTCCCAGAGGTAAAGCCTCCTAGAATTAAAGCTTTCTGCAATAGAGAAATTGTTGTGCAAAAGCTAAAATGAGTAGGCTTGCCAGTTCAGACATAACATCAGGATACAGTTCTTCACCTGGGAGGGCCTTGGCAAGGGCAATCCCACTGATGCAGAGATAATACTTGCTGTGAAGTTATGGGCATTCTTTTAAGATAATGGGAAGCTTAGTTAGAAATGTCCTTGATATAATCATTAGACCCATCTGAAAAGTAAAGCTTTATTTACTCCAAAAAGAAAAGCATCTTTTGTAATTAAAACACAAGGACAAGAGCTGTTCTTTTACCTCAAAGTAATATTGGTTGGCTTGATAATGTAAAGAAAAGGTTATTTTTATACAAGGCTGATAGAGATCAAACTAAAACAAATCTGTCAATACTCAAGAAAACTTTACCACAAGAATTTCAAACTTCTTCACCTTATGGTTCCAATTTTCAGCTTCACATCTCACAACCTGCTGTCTCCCTTGACCTCAAGTGACAATGGAATTTTATTAGGTCAAAGCTGTACAAAGCCTGTGAAGTTCCGAGTGCTCATGTATGGTGATATTTTATTTGTACTGAAATGTGATTTTATTTGTATGTTAATAAGTAAAGTTTCCTGGGGGTCAGAGATAATAGCAAGCCATAGCAGAAGCTGGCTGGTCGTGGCACATGCCTGTAATCCCAGTACTTGGGAGGCAGAGATAGGCAGATCTCTGTGTGTTCAAGGATACAGCTAGCATGGAGACACACACCTTTAATCTCAATACCAACCATAGAAGACCTGGAGGTCTGTATAGACCGGCAGTGACAAGGAGATATGTGGTTGGGCTTACAACCAATGAGAAGGCAGAAGAGAAAGTCAATAAAAGAACAGACACACAGGAAGTAGGCCTCTTTGCTGAGGGGAAGGACAGCAGCAGCAGTGAGGGTAAGAAAGGGTTTTTAGCTCTTAGCTATTCCTCTGATCTCTTGGGCTTTTAACTCTTCAATTGGCTCTGTGTTTCTTATTTAACAAGATGGTTGCATCTACACTCATGGATAGATTTGAACATGAGCATATCTTCTGAGATGTGCTTCCTCCCCACACTGCTTCCTCCCCACGCTGCATTCTTCCACACTGCTTCCTCCCCACACTGCTTCCTCCCCACACTGCATTCTCTTAACACTGCTTGCTCTCCACACTGCTTCCACCCCCACACTGCTTCCCTCCAAGGCTTCATCCTCTATCTCATTGTTCTCCTCAGGGAACCAAAATTCAATTTTTACTGACAAGAAAAAGTTAACATTTACTTTGCACTCAGTAGCCTTTGAAGAAACACACAAATTTGAATCAATTTCTTGCCCTTAAGGAGCTTATGATTTAGCTCTCGCTCATTGCTTTTCCTTGTAACATGCCACAGTTTTTCCAGATCATTTCATCATTAACAGCCAATTCAAGTTTATTTGTTCTAATGCACAACAAGCAAAGATGATTAATATAATAGAAAGAAGAATTGTTTGTAAGCTCTAGAACTGTGAGCAAATATATGTAACAGAAGTGGGCAGTTCTGTCAATATTCTTTTATATCCATGGTATGATATGCATTAATTAGTCAGACTCAAAAGTAAATAAACAAAAAACAAAAACAAAAGTGTAATAAACTTGTTTATAGTCACATCATAAAAATGTAATTCTAGGAAGATGAGATGTCTTCTGATGACACATTTTTGACATAGAAAGGTCTGCATTCATTTCAGTGTCTATGTTCTCATTTTTTAACACTGCACACAGAAGAGATGCATGGGAAAGCAAAGCAGTTTACAAGATCAAGCATGAAACTCATTTTCTCTGGACTGGACTTTAAAGTCACCTTATGGTAATTGTTCTTCTGTCCTTTGACTGCAGCCACCTGGCATAGGAAGTTAGTGGAAACATGTGCTTATGCTTTTGCATTGTGTTAACCCTTTCTATTTCTCTAAGTCAGGCAATATTGTATTTCTCAAATAAATTTATCCATATACACATGCTATTAGTTTTGTTGCTGCATTCTGACTTTGACCTTAGTTTAATGACAGCAGAATATAGTTTCTGTCTGTAAGGAAAAGTCACCAATGTGATGTCAGCACTGGGAGGCAGAAGACCTGGCCGACATCTCTTTGCTCTAGTTAGTGTCTTTTCACAAAGTTTCACATGATCAGGCCTTATAGGCAGCTCTTTACCTCAAGTGTTAGATTAATCATCTTTGATTACTATGCACTGGAATCAACATACGTAGGTTGGATGCAGATGATGAAATGCTCTGGAACCATTATTGAATGATACAAAGAAAACAGATCAGTAAGGATTTAATTTCAGGGCTGAACCTGTGCTGGGCAAAACACCCAAATATGGACATTGGTATCTCTTTTGGTTCAGTGGGTTCTAAGGGTCACATAGGTCCCAGATGAGGGCACTTCCTTCCTTACTGAGAATCTGCTGGTCCTGACGCTAGAACACAAGGGAAGAATCAGTACCACAGGTGAATGATACAAGTAATGTTCTAAGCAGTTTCCACAATTAAATAAAGAAAGTAAAAATAAAAATAAAAATAAAGCCCTGTTCCGCCTCTCTAGAAATGTTTTGAAGGCACACAAAATTATTAATAGCCACAAAGGTTTTACGCAGGTGGTATAAAAATAGTTCTCTAAATCAGAGCCCAGTTTATCTTCTCTGCAATCATCACACTGATGCATGGTAATGATGGCTTAGCTTTATCAGTCTTTTCAATGATTATTCACAGTGCATTTGGTCGGCTTATACTTTCTGCTATTTACAATATGTCATGTAATATGCTCATATACTCATTTACTTAACAGGTATTGGGTAAATTCTATCTCAGGCTAGGTTCTTGCCTGGTAAAACCTCCCTGTGCTTTAAAGCCTGACATGCTAATCAGGGTACTCTTAAGTACATAAAGGAGCTACTCAGCTACTTTAAGTGCTGATGGGAAAGGCCAAGTAAGGAAGGTACTTTGGGAACATTGGGAAGGAGCAGCTGTTTTGACCAAATGCTGAGGAATGTGACATCCAAAGGAGGGAAGGAGTGAGCATGAGCCTGCAGGGAAAAATCTTCTGAGAGAATGGAAGAGGGGCAGGGGATAGCATGCGTTGATGTCAGGTAGTGTGGGGGCTTTGTGGGCAGTAATAGTGGACAGAGTAGGACAGAGAAACAGTGAGGACATCAAAGAGGTTACCCAGGTCATGAAAAACTGATGTGTTATGGAAACTCACCACAGAACCATAGTGTGACCTACTCAGAATATAATAGGACATGCTGTCTGCTGTGCTGTGGATGGTGTGACAAAGATGCCAGGTGCAGGCAGAGAAATCATCAAAAGTCACTGAGTGATCCAGGAACAAAATGAAGGTGGCATGACCCAAGGTGTGGGCAACAAATGTGGCAGGAAATGGCTGGGTTCTTGGGATGCTTGGAAGACAGAAATGACAGGATTGGCTGATAGTTTAGAAGTAAGATATCATGAAACCATGAAGATCCCACACTGCACTGTTGATGTTTGGTGAAAGTGAGGAGTTGCTTCCAGATTTGTTACATTTCAGACAGCAACTCAATGGACAGGTTTGAGTCAGCAGATATATAGACAAGGTTAGATGCAAGGGAAAGATCAGGGTCATATAATGAATTTGAAGTATTTGGAAGCAGGCTGTATTAAAGCTTGGAGCCAGGTGAAATTCCACAGGAGCGTAAGAGAAACAACTGGAGCATCCATCCTTTGGTGATGGGGGGTGGAACCAGTACAGGACATCGGAGAAGAGTCCCCAAGCACACCTGTGTCTCTGACAAATGAAGAACAGGTTTCAAGGAAGGGACTGACTGGATGTACCAGCAGCAACCCAGGGACTAGGCAGCCCAGCTGCTGCACATGCTGAAGCAGCCTCGCTGACCACATGAAGGAGAAATTGTGGCAGCATCCCAAAAGCCAAACATATTCAAGAGCATGAGAGATGCACACTGGAGCCTGTAAGTATGTGGGGCTATTGTGAGGAATTTGCTCTAAGGAGGAATCACTGAGAGAAAGACAGGTTTCTCCAATGGTGAAAGAAATAACACAACTTTGTAAATGTGTTTATTGCCCTATGACTGTTGCAACAAATTACCAATCTCTGAGTGGCCAAAATCAAGAGAAATATATTTTCTCAAAAGTTGTGGAATCCACAAGTCCAAAATCAGTAATTACCAGCCTCATGCCCCCATTGGGAGGCTGCAGGGCACATGCGTTTCTTGTCTCCTCCAGTGGCTGGTGCCTGGCAGGGTTGCTTCACTCTGCCTGCATCACTGGCCTCAAACTCTCCAGGCCCATGGCCTCTGCTTCTTCCCTTTGGCTCCAGTACCCCTCCACAACTCTCTTACAAGGATACATACATGTATTTGCATTTGGAGCCCATTGCCAAGGTCCAAGGCCATCTCTACATCCCTAAATCCTTAATGTACCAGCATGGGATGCAGGGCTGGACTCCACTGCTGTGATAATCCAGCTGTGATCGAACAACAGCTCCTGTGCTCTTGAAGGGAAAGGACCCTAAGGACCTCAACCCACATCACAGGAAATAGTCTCTACCTGACCCATCCTCTCCCTAAGAATTTCCTTCATTTCCCAATTCCAAACAGAGTCTGTTCATCCTTCTCGCTGAGGATCATTTCCTTGGCTGTGCAAATGAGCCCATGGTTCTACACAACAGTTAAGAAATCTGAATGCTCTACATTACCACAATACTTCGTTTTTTCATAGATTATGAATGAAAAAATTCTAAGAAAACGAAACATATTGGGAAGAGAGGAAGAGGGAAGGAGATGGGGAAAGAAGGGGGAAAGGGATGGGGAGAAAGGTAGGGCACTGATTTAGAAAGAAAGCCTTGGCTTGCTGCTGACGCATACCTTTCCTTCCAAGTCATTGTATAGGAATTCTAGGAAACTTTATTTGATTCTGCAAATTTGCTAGAGACAAAAATATATCTCACATTTAATTTACAAATCCCATTCTATTGAGCCTAGACAAAATTGAAGTTATTTAATTTTTACATTTTCTTCCACTTCATAGGAATGAGTTGTCCAGCTTTTCTCTCGTTGAAGTTATTATTCAAGGCTTTCCTTTTTTCCCTCCCAGTGTTTTCCATGGACCCGCTCTGTGTGAGTGTCTGTGGAAATTAAACAGAAGCAACGAAACACATTGATTACTAAAGAAAATGGTTCCCCTGGCAACCACAGCCCAATGAAAGCCCTTAGAACTGCCTTCTTTGCTCAGATTTTTTTTTCACAGTGATTTCAGGCATTACAGATGGCAGAAGCAGACACAAAGCTACCTGCTCCAACTGTGTTGCTACAGAAATAAAGCTGATTCAGTGAGTGAAGTTCTGTTCTGTGGCTAGATAATTGTAGTGTAGTTTTTAAAATTATTTTTAAGTATGTGTATCTGTGTGTGTGAGTGGATGCCACTTATGTGTGAGTGCCCAGAAAAGAAGAAGATGGCGAACTGGAGTTCACAACCACCCAACAGTGCAGGGAACTGAACTCAAGTGCTAAAATGTGTCCATTCTTATGTGCTTTATACTGTTGTATGGATTGGCATTCTATTGCTGTTATGATAAATCGCCACAAATGTTGGGACTTACAAAAACACAAATGCATCATGCCATCGTTTACCTACAGAACAGAAATCTGACACAAGTGTTCCCGATACGAAATCACGGGTCAGTAAGGCTACACTCCTGTGTAGATACTGGGAGAGAGGATCTTTGCCTTGCGCACTATCTAGAAGCTGCTAGCATTTCTTGGCTTTTTTTATGTTATTAATATTTTTTTCTTTATTATTATGTGTTTTAAATTTTATACATCAGCGATGGGTTCCCCTGTCCTCCCCCCTCCCCGCCCCCACTCCTACCTTCCCCCCAGCCCCTCCTCTCCATTCCCATGTCCTCCAGGATCAAGGCACCCCTGGGGATTCATTTAAACCTGGTGGATTCAGTACAGGCAGGTCCTGTCACCTCCTTCCAGACTGAGCAAAGTGTCCCTGTGTAAGCCCAAGATTTCAAACAGCCAGCTCATGCACCAAGGACAGATCCTGGTCCAACAGACTGGATGCCTCCCAAACAAATCAAGCTATTCAATGGTCTCACTTATACAGAGGGCCTGCTCCAGCTGGGAATCCACAGCCTTTGGTTCATAATTCATGTGCTTCCATTCATTTGGCTATTTGTCCTTGTGCTTTTTGCAATCTTGGATTCAACAATTCATGCTCTTGCAGACTCTCCTCTTTCTCGACAGTTGGACACCTGGAGCTCCACCTGGGACCTGGCCGAGGATCTCTGCATCCACTTCCATCAGTTATTGGATGAGAGTTCCAAGACGACCATTAGGGTGTTTGGCCATCTGATCACCAGACTAGGTCAGATCAGGCTTTCTCTCGACCATTGCCAGCAGACTACAGAGGATATATCATTGTGGATTTCTGGGGACCTCTCGAGCACTCTGCCTATTCCTCATGTGGTCTTCATTTATCATGGTCTGTTATTCCTCATTCTCCCTTTCTGTTCTTGATCCAGCTGGGATCTCCTGCTCCCCTAAGCTTTCTTTCCCTCAAATCTTGCCCTTCATTACTCCCACTGTCATCCATGTTGTTCATGTAGATCTCATCCATTTCTCAAAGGTCTTCACCAACCCCACATGTAACAGAGGGCTGATATCCAGAATATATAAAGAACTCAAGAAATTAGACATCAAAATGCCCAACAGTCCAATTAAGAAATGGGCTATAGAACTAAACAGAGAATTCTCAACAGAGAAAGTTCCAATGGTTGAAAGACATTTAAGGAATTGCTCAACATCCCTAATTATCAGGGAAATGCAAATCAAAATGACTCTGAGATACCACCTTACACCTGCCAGAATGGCTAAGATCAAAAGCACAGAAGACAGCTTATGTTGGAGAGGATGTGGAGCAAGGGGAACTCTCCTTCACTGCTTGTGGGAATGCAAGCTTGTACAGCCACTTTGGAAATCAATATGGCGCTTCCTTAGAAAATTGGGAATCCATCTCCCCCAAGACCCAGCTTTAGCACTCTTGGGAATATACCCGAGGAATGCTCAATCATACCACAAGGGCATTTGCTCAGCTATGTTCATATCAGCTTTTTGTAATAGCCAGAAACTGGAAACAACCTAGATGCCCTTCAACTGAAGAATGGATAAAGAAAATATGGTACATATACACAATGGAGTACTACTCAGCAGAGAAAAACAATGACATCATGAGGTTTGCAGGCAAATGGATGGATCTAGAAAAAAATCATCCTGAGTGAGGTAACCCAGACTCAGAAGGAGAAACACGGTATGTACTCACTCATAGGAGGATACTAGATGTAAAACAAAGATGACTAGACTACTACACAACTCCAGGGAGGCTACCTAGAAAACAGGACCCTAGGAAAGACCCAAGGATCACCCATTTCTTGGCTTTTAATGCCTTTGTTCTTTTTATACTTATCAACTTCACCACATCTCTGATCCTCTACCTTTTCACAGAATAGCTGAGGAGGGTTCTTTGTTTTGATGAATCCCAAATTTCTTGAACTCTGTTATATGACTTTTTCTGGAATGTTAAAAACAAATGCCTATTTACCTGAGGTGTGACAATGGCAACAGTCCAAACTAACTCCACTAGCTTAGTGAACCAGTAAGTTTATTGAAGTTACTTATGAAAGACAAATTATTTATAGGTACATGGATGACTTACATAGAACTGCATCACCAAAATTTCCATCTTAGGCTAGGTGACAACTTCTGATAGTTATATCCCTAGATCTGCCTGCATGCCTGCAGGAAGTTTAACAGATGACAAGAATAGTCTTCTCTCCTCAGCAGTCCTTACCTCTTATAAAACCTTGGGGAGGGACCTTGTGACTCTTTTAAACTTCAGACACATCCTGAGACTTGTAAATTGTTTATTTCCTGGTATTTGTAAATTTTGCTTACTTAAGTCTTAAGGATCCTTCCTTGGGATGGAATGTTTAAATTCAGAGGAAATTACTGCATAACTGATTCATTTTGTCAGTTTCATACTCACACACAGTATACTGAGGCCATATTTAACCCCACCATAGTCTCTAATGCCCCACTCCTGATCACCCCCTCTTCTTCCAAACTAATCCCACCCCCATTTTTATGTCCTCTTCTCTTGCACAGCTCTTGTGCAGGTAGTCACAGCTACAGTGTGGTTATGACCACAATGAGCATGCCATATACAAAAGACTGAGTTTCACAGCACTCTTCCCCATCCTCTAGTTCTCTCACATTCTTTCTGTCCAATCTTCTGTGGTTCTTCTTGGAGAGCTCACCCTGGTGGTGAGGACAGGGTTGGGGAACTGGTGGAATAACCAACCTTGCAGCTTCCCAGGCCCAGAACCAGGGTTAAGAGTTAGCACACCCCAACATACATCCCATCTATGATCTGCTGGCGCACATGAAGGGACTAGTCCTGCAGACCCAAAGTTACAGGATCTCAATAACATAGGATAAAAACAGGATACCCAAGCGGAGTCCCAGTGTGGGCCCAGTAGTGACAGTAGAGCAGAAACCAGAGGCCTGGAACTATACCAATGACTCTTTGCAATGAACACTTGCAGTAAAGATATATGGATAAAAGTGTTAACTGTATGACTCACTGTGTCACACTATAACTTCCATGATGAGATTTTTTCCCCTTTTTTCCTCTTAAATTTTATTTGATTGGAATGAGGGTTTTTAAAGGCAGAGGGCAGATATGAATGGGCAGGGAAATGAATGGGATTGAGATGCATAATGTGAAAGACAAAGAATAAATAAAAAGTTTAAAAAAAAAAACACCTTACTTTTGGTGGGAGCATAATCTGATGTGGCCACTGTGGAAATCAGCATGAAAGCTTCTTGGAAAGATAAAAATCAAACAACCCGTGACTTAGCTATCACAATCCTAGCCATATGCCTGAAGGACTCCTTACTGTTTCACCACATTCTCATATTTCTAGACACTAATTCTTTATCAGATAGATAGCTGGCAGAGATTTTCTTATATTCTCTCAGCTGTTTCATATTCATTTTAACAATCTGCAATTACCTCCACATCTCAAGATCCAGACTGGTGATCACATCTGCAAAGTCCTCTTTGGCCAGGTGAATTGACCTAATCACACAGATGAGGCTGTAAATGTCTTTGAGGGAACATTACTCTGAACATCCCTGTTAACACACTGTGTAATGCATTTTTTTTAAATGATCTGTCCCAAAGCATTGATATGCAATTGAGTATATACTTTGAACTTTTTGCTATATGTATTGGTGATTTCATATTGAGCAAGAACACAGATCGGCAACCTTTCTTTCTAATGAAGGGCATATGTCATGTACATTTGTCATGTACATAGTGTATGATACAACTACTCAGCTTAGCCACAGTCACTGGGAAGCATTTCTTGATAGCACATTGACAAACAGGCTCATCTAAGCTCCAATAGCAGTTTCTATACAAAGCCAGGCATGTACTACCTTTGACTTGTGGGCTGGCTTAGAAACTGGTGTTCTCGAAAGTGGATTTCCTGTAGAACACAGCATTGTTTCTATAGAACACAGCATCTGGCAACTTCATAAGGTTTTTCTCAAAATAAAAGTAAGAAGGTGGCTGTGGGTACAGCTCCATGGTAGAGTGTTTTCTGGCATGCAGGACCTCTCATGTCCCATGCCCAGTACCACACAGAGAAATGACGATGATGGTGCCTTGCACACTTCCACTGCCTGCAGATAATAATAATGAACTCTGGATGACTATCATCAAAATCAAATGAACTGTTGGTAGGAAATGGAGAAACACCCAAAGTGTGGAAAAACTAAAAAGCAGCCCACCCTCAAAATAATAGGATTTTAGGAAACTCTACAGTTAAAGGCATATCCTGGTCTCTGTGGCATGAGGCAGAAGACCTGAAGACCAGAAGACCTGGCATGAGGCAAAACCCTGCTGTTATGAATGTGAGAAACCAAATGAATATTAGATCCAAGGGAGCTTTATTCAATAATAACAGAAATCAGGCTGAAGTTTGGAAGTGACTTCACAGGCTGTTAGTGACAACTTTCTCACAGGAAGCAGAAGATAATGGGTGTGGGAGAGGTGGGACACAGTGAGGACAGATCAAACTCCCTTCCCAGAATTGGGAGGAAGAGATGGGCTTTTTATCTGGTCTCCAGGGTTCCCTAGCGTCTGCTCATTTTTCATTAGCTGTGACGACAGCTTTTTTTTCCTGAGATGAGGTTTCTCTGTGTAGCTCTGGCTGTCCTGGAACTTGATTTGTAGACCAGGCTGGCTCTGAACTCACAGAGATCCTCCTGCCTCTGCCTCCCAAGTTCTGGGATTAAAGGCGTGCGCCAGACACAGTGTCTTAAAAATAACTGTAGCAATAAAAGAAAGGCATGTGCCACAATCATGGGCTTAAATGCAGACTCTTCTTTTTAAATAATGTTTTTAAGATTTATTTATTTTATGTATGGTACTTTATCAGCATGGACACTTGCATTCCAGAAGAGGGCATCAGATCCCATTTATAGATGGCTGTGAGCCACCATGTGGTTGCTGGGTATTGAAATCAGGACCTCCAGAAGAGCTGCCAATGCTCTTAACTCCTGAGTCATCTCTCCAACCCCAGCTTTTTATCTTTTTCAGACATACCTTTCTTGCGGTTTTCTCTCATGTAAAATGGACTTCAGAATTCTGTTCACTTCTTAAAACATCCTGGTGTCATCCAACATCTTGCAGGATTTTTCATTTACAATAAGAGAAGGATGTGGGAAGGTTAAGATTCCATGCACTTCTGAGAAATTAGTGTATTCTTAGAGAGTGACAAGAAATGAATTACAACTCAAGTAACTGTTTCTTGTCCCACAACGAGTACATACTCTGTTCCAAAACTGTAGACTTGGGAGATACTAGAGAATATAGGGAACTGATAGGAGAGCCCAGACACAGGACCCGCAGAGGGAAACTTTCAAAACTGTGTGAACTTCTGTCTACCCTTGGCTGAAGCCAAAACTTTACAAACATTAAAGACTCCACAGTTCCCAGAAAAGGTTCACAGCCAGCAAGTTGGAAGAAATAAGAAACTTCACCACTGTCCATGTTGAGGTTATATTCCAACAAAGTTAATTTACTACTAGCACAGAAACTATAGTTATAAGAGTCTACAGTCATTATCCTTATAAAGCAACTCATTGTTAACAATGATGAGAATATTGCAATAATATTAGACACAGGAAGAAGTAGAAAATGGAAATTGTAAAGATACTAGCAGACTCTAATGTCACAGATGGAGTTAAACAGTAAAACTTTTAGAGAAAGTACAACAAATATGTGACTTAAAGGGGAACATAGTCATAAATGATCAGAAAGGGAAGATCTCTAGATTAATGGAAACTACAAAAAAAACCCCACATAGATACCATCATTGAAGATAAAAAATGAATATATAAACTCAGAATCATTTATTGGATGGCCTTATCAGTTTCCTGGGAGTCGTGGGGAAAATGCCAGTTAACTTGAAGCTAAATGGAAAGGGAAGGGAAATTTTATTGAGAAAACATGAAGAGAACTTTGTAGTACAATACTGAATTGATTAGGAAAATGATATTGGAGCACAGGAGAGGAAGAGGAAAATAGAACAACCCAAAATCTGAAGAAAGAAGGACTAAACAGTTTTAAACCTTAGTGAAATAATATAATACTAAACCCTAAGGTGCTTTGCAAACAAGGAGAGAGAGAGAGAGAGAGAGAGAGAGAGAGAGAATATAGCACAACACATTATGACTGAAGTTCTGAGCACTGAAGAGTAAAAAAAATATAGAAATATCTGGGGAAAATAGCACTTCATATACATGGAACAATGACATCAAAGATTGATCTTGTCAGGGACAGTAACAAGCAGAAAGCAGTATCTGATGAAAATATTACAGTGCAGATACTATAAAAATATTATTTATAACAACAAATGGCTCCAAATAAAAGCAATATCCTGAAGAATTCAATCACTTATGATGCCTTAAGGGCAGACCCAGATTTCCCTTGAGAGGAGGACATTGTGAACTGGCTCCCTGTACATGAGTTATCTATCTGTGAGGGTGCCCAGCAGGCTTCTCTATCACTTCTCTAAGGACCAGTCTCCAGCAGAGCATGGCTTGACAAAAATATCTCAGTCTAACTTTAAGTCATTTCCAAAGCTTTGTTTCAGTTATGATGCAATATGAACATATATTCCAATATTAAGATTAATAGAATTTAAACTAGCAGGGCTGTTGGGATTCAGTTGTTTCTTAATTATTAACCTAAGTCACAGTCTATATGGCTCTTCAATAGAAGCAGATGTGTTCTAACTGTGTGACACTTTCTTGTTTTATTTTCTTTATTGTCTGTAGCCTTTGCTTTACCCGAAGCAGGGACAATATTTTATCCTACCTTTTCCTATGTTAATTTTTCCACAAACCTAACTTCTCTCATAATCCCTTACTATGCTTATTAAAACCCCTCAATCATCAAAATTCTATTTAAAGTGACACTATTGTTGCATAAAATCATTGCTTTAGTTAAACAGTAGAGCTCAGGAGGAAATCATCTTCATAATTCACAGGTAAAAATGCCCAGTAGAATGGGTTATTTCCAAGAGATGATCATACTGCAGTAAGGGCAGTGGAGATCCCCCCACGCCCATTCACACTGTGCCAGATACCAGAGAAAAATGGCAGCGGCAAACATGCAAAGACACAGCAGTAGCAAGAAACATTCTGGGGCCAAGGCTGCCAGGGCCTTGCCTGTCCAAGATTCACCCATCAGGGTTTTGTTTCCTGGTGGACTAATCCCCTGAAGTCAATTGTCATTTGCTGCTCCTCTGACATGGCCACTGACACTACTCATTTGCCCAGGCAGCTTTATAATCACATAAGCAAACTCTGGAATATAGTTCTTTATAGTTGTTTGTAATATCTACCTCCTACTGCTTCTGTTTCTCTAGTGGGTCTTCCACTGAAACACAAAGGAAGTGAAAACTGGTGATAACATATCAAAAGTACACAGCTAGCCCCCAAGAGGCTCCTATTTATCCAACATAGAAATTCACAGTGTCAAAATAAAATATGAATCATAAATTATGGAAGAACATAGGAATCTATGTGTCTGTGTTAGTATGAAAAAATAAATTAAGTATTAAGTAAGAGATGGGAAAGTTCTTACTTAGAGTAGAATGATAATTAATAAATTCTGAAGGAATAAAGAAAATCATCAATTGATACTTGCAAAAAGTGGGTAGGAAACAGGATACTTACATAGAGGAGTCTCTCCTCAAGGATCATGAATTACAGAGAAAAACTACAATGAAGAAAGCTATGGATGGTTTAATCTTTTCAAGAAAATTTTATTTGTGTGAGTGTTTTGCCTACATCTATGCATATATAGCACATACATTCATTGCCTGTGGAGTACAGAAGAAAGTATAGGAATCTCTGGATCTAGAATTATAGAGGTTGTGAGCTCTATTTGCATAATGGCAACCAAATCTGGATCTTCTATAAGAGCAGTAAATGCTCTTAACTGCTGAGCCATCTTAAGTCCCTGCATTATCATAAACAAAGAGATCCATCTGGGTCTCTGTGAGTTCAAAGCCACCCTGGATTACATGAGATTAATCCAGTCTAAAAGAGAAATAGAGCCAGACAGTGCTGGCACACACCTTTAATCCCAGTACTTGGGTGTAGTTGAAGTTTTCCTATGTCCCAGCTGGCCAGCAGTTGGGACAAATCTCTCTCACCTGCCAGTCCCACAGCCACTCAGACCCAAGTAAACAAACAGAGGCTTATATTAATTATAACTTCATGGCCATGACTCAAGCCTTTTGATATCTAGCTCTTTTATCTTAAATTCAGTCCATTTTTGTTAACCTATATGTTGCCACATGTTCCATGGCTTTACCTGTGTGCCATTACATGCTGCTCCCTGGACAGTGGACTGGTATCTCCTGGCTCAGCCTTTGTCTTCCCAGAATTCTTCCTGTCTGCTTATCCCACCTATACTTCCTGCCTGGCTACTGGCCAATCAGCATTTTATTTATCAACCAATCAGAGCAACACATATTCACAACATACAGAACATCCCATAGCACCTCCCATTTTATGACTAATCAAAAGGGAAGGCTTTAACATAGTAAAATTACATATAGTAGAACAGTTATCAAGCAAGAATTATAGTCATAATATCTACTCTATTTGTATTTGGTGAAATTAAATATTCTATCTATCTTTTTATGAGTCTAAAGTTCCATATCTGATTTATCTTTTATCATAACCAAGGAAAATTATAACTGTAAATAATCTCATCTTCAACTACATCAAAGACCCCAGAAGGATATAATATTACCAAAGTAAACAGGAAGAGCAGTGTAAGCAAACTTCCAAAAATGACAGAGACAGCTGCCTGCCTGCCTGGACAGTTATCCAAAGTTCTGTAATATTAGGGCATCCCTTCTTCAGCCAACATGCCAAGAGTCTCTCAGTTGCTTCTTTCTGTTTCCTGTAGAATTTCTGGCAGTTTCTTCTCTGAAGCAGGAACCTGAAGGACCATCTCATCTTGCAAAGTTCAATGGTCACCTTCCTATGGGTCTTGCATGTCCAGTAGATATAACATTTTCTCAACAAGTCCAGGCAAGAACAATTTCTTGCCCAAATGGCTAAGTTTTGTCAATAAGAAGATAAACTCCATCTAGAGTGTCTTCGATGTCCATCTTTCTCTTTAAAGTAAATCAGTACTGCCAGGAGCAGACAAGTCTCACTGTACAGAAAGCCTAAGTTTTAAAAACATTTTAAATGCCATATTCTGTATGTCTTTGAAGTGTTTGAAGATTATCTAACTAATTGAATTACATCTATGCATACCTAGAAAACTTAACATAAGTTTGATTATCATAGAAACTATTAATCTGTAGACTGCTGGAAATTGTCGAGAGAAAGCCTGATCTGACCTATTCTGGTGATCAGATGGCCAAACACCCTAATGGTCGTACTGGAACTCTCATCCAATAACTGATGAAAGTGGATGCAGAGATCCTCAGCCAGGCCTCAGGTGGAGTTCCAGGAGTCCAATTGTCGAGAAAGAGGAGGGACTGTAAGAGTGTGAATTGTTGAGACCAAGATTGGAGAGGCACAGGGACAAATAGCCAATCGAATGGAAGCACATGAATTATGAACCAAAGGCTGTGGAGCCCCCAGCTGGATCAAGCCCTCTGGATAAGTGAGACAACTGAATAGCTTGAATTGTTTGGGAGGCATCCAGGCTGTAGGACTGGGACATGTCCTTAGTGCATGAGCTGGCTGTTTGGAACCTTGGGCTTACACAGGGACACTTTTCTCAGCCTCAAAGGAGGGGACTGGACCTGCCTGTACTGAATCCACCAGGTTTAAATGAATCCCCAGGGGAGTCTTGGCCCTGAAGGAAATGGGAATGGAGGGGAGAGACTGAGGGGAAGGTGGGGGCGGGGTGGGAGGGGGGAGGACAGGGGAACCCATGGCTGATGTGAAAAATTAAAACACAAATATAATAAAAAAATTTTCAAAAAGAAACTATTAATCTGTATTTCTCAATTATACACGACAATTTCAAAGAGTTATGCAAGCAAAATAATTTAAACAAAGTACAAATGTACATACAGTATAACAAAATTAACTTTAAATGTGCATCAATAAACTAAAATCCATAGCAATATAAAACATTGTAAACAAGTTGCTCTTTAAAAGTAGGTTCAACAATCCACCCTTTCATCCTATCATATCTATATCCTATATTTCTATATAATATCTCTTTTCTTCTTTTAGAAAGAGATTGACTATGAACAATAACAATTTGTAACCAACAACCTAAACAAAGACAAACATCCATAATCCATTTTTGGGGAATGTGGGCATAGTTTTCAACGCTACTTCCTGCTGATAAAAGGTGCTGTATTCTTTGGGGATCCTGAGAAAATTAAGAATTTTGGTCAAGTCCTAACTGAAATAGTCTATGAGGCTGCACTGTCTGAGCCAGCTTGAATTATTCTGGATGTTGGATCATCTGGGCCATGGTGTCATCAGAGACCTTTCAGGGGGTCTTGGCGGGTCAAACCTGATGTATCTTAATCTGGAACAAATCCATAGCCTCTGGCTTTCTGTGGAAACAAAAGCAAAGCCTCCTTTCCAAAGCAACATATCCTTAGATCCAAATTTCGAAGTCAAAATACCTTTAAAAATACATATTGGTTTAACTGAACAGCCTTTTCAATCAAATGTCTTTCTGTAGCTAAAAATATCAGAGACAACACAATCCAGATTCTATGTGTAATATCCATCTTTAAGTGGCTTACTTTTTATATTACTTTTACTTTCTCTTTAAAGACTTTATTTTTTAAACTTTCTATTTCTTTAATATAACTGTCTATATTCCTTTTTCTCTCTTCCAAGCCTATGTACGTTTTTACACACACTGTAAACCATTTAAAGTCTGTTCCATCTGAATCTGCCTTATTGTTAATCTATTGCTTTAAACTGCGGCATTACTAGGACTGAAATGGCAACTTTGGCTGCTGGCTCTGCCTACCTCAGCTTCTCAACATGGCAGAACTACCTTCACCACCAGGCTGGGAACCAGGCTCACTACTGACTATGTGAAGCAGTGGGTCTATGCTTCCAACCAGCCCAGAAGCCTGTTTTTTTCTGTACTAGCAAAAGCTAAATTTGTCACATCGCAATGCAGTGTGTGGCTTGAAGACACTACTGTGTACTGTGATGGAAATCTGCCATACTGCACACAAGCCTCCACTCCACTTCGAACCTGCCATATTGTAGCTCATGGCTGACATGAGAGACACAACTAGGAAGCTGTTCTTTAGCTCTGTTTTAGAATCTTTTTTTTTTTTTTTTTTTTTTAAGCTTTCTCAAACTTTAGGTCCCATGTTTTGGTGCCATTTGCCATTTGTAGTCAGAGTTTTCCTGTGTTCTGCCTGGCCCGAGGTTAGGACAAATCTCTCACTTGGGAGTCACAGGCCTTTAATCCCAGCATTAGGAAAGTTGAGACAGGAAGTGATATGGCTAGGTAGAGAAAGAAATATAAGGCAGGAGGAGACAAGAGTTCAGCTCCCTTTCAGCTGAGTACTCAGAGGTCTTCTATCTAAAGATTCATGAAGACAGGATCTCCCCTCCCTTTTGGTCTGAGGGTTTGGCTTGGTAGTGTGAGCAGTTTCTCTAGTGGCTTGTTTCTTTATCTCTCTGATATTTCAGCATTTACCCCAATATCTGTCTCTGGGGTTTTTTTCTTTTTTATTATTAAGAAATTTTTTATTCATTTTACATATCAACCACAGATGACCCTCTCCTCTCTCCTTCCTCCCCCCCCACCAGACTCCCTCCCCCTAAGCCACCCCCTATTCCAACCTCCTTCAAGGCAAAGACTCCCATGGGGCATCAGCAACGCCTGATACATTCAGTTGAGGCAAGCCCCTCCTCCCTGCACCAAGGTTGCGCAGAGTGTCTCACCATAGATACTAGGCTCCAAAAAGCCTGCTCGTACACCAGTGATGGATTCTGATCCCACTGCCAGAGTCCCCTTAAACAGGTCAAGCTAAACAACTGTCTTGCCCATGCAGAGGGCCTAGTCCAGTCCCATAGAGGCTCCATAGCTATTGGTCCACAG
This sequence comes from Onychomys torridus, assembly GCF_903995425.1. Taxonomy (NCBI): domain Eukaryota; kingdom Metazoa; phylum Chordata; class Mammalia; order Rodentia; family Cricetidae; genus Onychomys; species Onychomys torridus. Next base: position 8,142,577 of record NC_050444.1, read on the forward strand.
TTCATGGGTTCCCATTAGTTTGGTTTGGTTGTCTCTGTAGGTTTCCCCATCATGATCTTGATGCCCCTTGCTTATAGAATCCCTCTTCTCTCTCTTCGACTGGACTCCTGGTGTTTGGTTGTGGATCCCTGCATCTGTTCCCATCAGTTACTGGATGGAGGCTCTATGATGACAGTTAGGGTATTCACCAATCTAATTACTAGAGTAGGTCAGTTCAGGTACTCCCTCCACTATTGCAAGACCCAGCTACACCACTCTTGGTGTATAAACCCAAGGAATGCTCAATCATACCACAAGGATACATGCTCAATTATATATAACTGAATATATAACAGCATTATTTGTAATAGCCAGAACCTGGAAACCCAGATGCCCTTCAACCAAAGAATAGATTTTAAAAAAAGTGGTACATATATACAATGGAGTACTACTCAGCAGAGAAAAACAATGACATCATGAAATTAGCAGGTAAATGGATGGAACTAGAAAATGTGATCCTGAGTGAGATAACACAGACTCAGAAAGACAAATGTGGTATATACTCACTCATAAGTGGACACTAGATGCAAAGGATAACCAGTCTACAACCCACAGCTCCAGAGAAGCTAGCTAACAAGGAAAACCCTCAGAAGGACACATGGATCACCCTGGGAAGGGCAAATAGATGAGATCTCCATGAGCAAATGGGGGGAAATGGAGGGAAGGGGATAAGGGATGAGAACATAAGGGAATAGGATGGTCAAACTGGAACAGAGACAGAGCGGGAGAGCAAGGAAAGAGATGCCATGATAGAGGGAGACATCTAGGATTTTATTATAAGACCAGTTAGGATTGTCAACAATTATCTTAATTAAAAGATCACAGTCAACATGATGAACAATAGGACAAAAAACCCACACAAGTTATTTGATATGATGTCCAGGAAGGACGTGATATCTACCATTTAGTTGCACAGCTTTTAATACTCATAGCTAGAATCAAATCAGAAGAGCCCAGCAAATCCCAAGGCAAAGCATATTCTGTGAAGTAAAATGTCAGTGTCCTGTTTTAGTTTGCGTTGTGTTGCAGTAAAGAGACACCGTGACTATGGAAACTCATTGTTTAAATTTATTTTAACATTCTTTTTATTTATTCTTTGTGTCTTTCACACCATGCATCTCAATCTCATTCATATCATTGTCCCTTCATATTTACCCTCTGCCCTTGCAAACTACACCCCCCCAATAATATAAAATTTAAGGAAAAAGAAAGAAAAAACGGACAAACATCATCATGGAAGCTATAGTGTGGCATAGTGAGTCACACATTTAATCCTTTTGTCCATATATCTTTAGTTGCAAATGTCCATTACAAAGAGTCATTGTTCTGGTTCAAGGCCTCTGGTTTCTACTGCACTATCAATACTGGGCCCTTGCTGAAACTACTCTTGTATATCCTATTGTTGCCCTGTGTTGTGCTGATCCTGCAGCTTAGGATCTGCAGGACTGGTCCCTTCATGTACTCCTGTAGATCATAGATGGGATGTATGTTGCAGCAGGCTAACTCATTACCCTGGTTCTGGGCCTGGGTAGTTACTTTCCCAAGTACTACAGCTGGTAAGGGTGAGGGTCAGCTCCCTGGCCTATCTACCATGGGTAACAGGGGCAAGGGGAGTTATTTTTCTCTCACCCTCTCCATCATATGGCAGACAAGGAGAGTGGGCAGTTATCCCACTCTCACACCCTCAGGGCCAGTTCACCCATGCCTCTGCCAACAGGGTAAGCTCTGCTGTGCTGCCCGGGTGAGGATCAGGGACCACTTTTCTGAGTGCTACATCTGGTAAGGGGGAGGGTTGGTTCCCTCATCTGTCAAAGGTGGCAAGGGGCAAAGGACGGATATATCTCTCTCACTCATGCCACCACATGACAAATAAGTAATGGGGACAGCTCTCCCAGGCTTACAACTTTGGGCCTGGCTTACCCACACCTCTGCCAACAAGGTCAGCTCTGTGTGCCACCCAGATGAGGTATAGGCCCTGTTCTCCTGAGTGTTGCTTCTGGTACAGAGAAGGGTCAGCTCCCTCAAAAGCTCAGTGAGGTAGAGGTCAGGGGCAGGACATTTTTTCTTTGTTCCCACCACCACACCACAGACAAGGGAAGCAGTACCAACTGTGCCCCTCTCATGCCCTCAGGGCTGGCTCCCCTGCTCCCCTGGCTATAGGGTCAGCTCTACTGTGCTGCCTAGGCAAGGTGCAGATGTATTCTCCCAAGTGCTGCAGCTGGTTAGGGGTGAGTCAGGTGCCCTATCTTTTGCAGCTGGCAAGGGGAGGAGGGCATCTTTCCCTCACCCATGCTACCACATGGCATACTAGAGGGGTTTGACCTACTCTCTCAATCTCAGGCCAGCTCACTCTTACCCTTGAGAATAGGGTCACCTATATTGTGCTGCCTTGGTGAGGTGTAGGGTCTGCTCTCTTGAGTGTTGCAGCCAGTGTGGGACAGATCCAACTGTTCAGCCCTGTCGTCTAAGCCATTGGTAGTGTCAGGAGGCATGGACATTAACAAAGACCTCAGCTGCATCAGAGCGATGAACCCTAATATGGATTCCAACAGTATCCCAGGCACAGACATCACCATGGCCCTGGGTAGCAATTAAGCCACCCACCTCATCCCACTCCTCACCTCTTTTGCTTCTTCAGATATGCCTCTGTCCATAGGACATGAATCATTCAGTCTCTCTCTCTCTCTCTCTCTCTCTCTCTCTCTCTCTCTCTCTCTCTCTCTATCTCTCCCATACCACATCATACATTTGCTCACTCTAGTAGTGACTGTCTGGCCAGAGTGGCATGGTGCCAGAGGGTCCTGTAATTTTGCCTCAGAGCCTAGAGCAAACCACTCCAGGATTCCTTGTCCTGCTTAGTTCGTCATGTTGCTGGGCAGAACCATGCTTCCTTATCACAAAGAGATCATAACAGTGCCCAACTGCCTGGCACCGTAGCAGGCAGGCTCCTGTTTGGTGAGGAGATATTACTGGAGTCCTCTCAGACACCAGGTTGTGATTGAGTTCCACTAGCCCCACACTCATAGCATAGATGTTGCTGGAGTTCTCTTGTGGCCAACGTAGCTCTCACAAAGGAAAACATTCCCTCGAGGTTTATGTATAGTTCAAAGGTTTAGTCCATTATCATCATGATAGGAAGTATGGCAGAACACTGGCAGATGTGGTTCTAGAGAGGCAGCTGAGAGTTCTACATCTGGATTTGGCAGTCAGCAGAAAGAGACTGTGAGGCCTGACTTGAGCATCTAAAAGTCTGCCTCCAATAACACACTTCCTACAACAAAGCCACACCTATTCTAGCAAGGCCACACCTCCTAATAGTGCCATTCCCTATGGGTCTATGGGGTGCATTGTTACTCAAACCACTACACCTTCAAAATGTTCATGTCCATAAATTAAAAAAAAAAAAAAGCGGGTGCATTGTTATTCAAACCACTACACCTTCAAAATGTTCATGTCCATAAATTAAAAAAAAAAAAAAAAAGCCAAGGGAATGCTTTGGATTAAAGGAGAGTAAAGGAGCATGATATCAAAGTATTATTTGCAATACTGGATTATATTCTAATAAGAAAATAAAAGCTGTGAAAAGACTCTATATAGGATAATCAATGACTTGGCAGTAGCTCTATTCACATATATATATATATATATATATATATATATATATATATATATATATGTATGTATATGTATATATATACATATATATGTGTGTGTGTGTGTGTGTGTGTGTGTGTGTGTGGAAAATATGCATATGAAGTATTTTATAAGAGAATGACAAGTCACGAGACACAATAGAAATATCTGTTGATGAAGGGAGTTCTTAATTGTACTTCTGCAACATATTGGGAAGCTTTAAATTAGCCCATATGACAGACAACAGAATGTGTGTGGGAAAGCAATGTTGCTGTGTAGAAAAACTTAGTTTCCTTTGGAAAGTCAGGAAGACCAAGACCATGCCAGCTTTTACACTTGACATCTTTGCCACAGAACAAACCCCAGAAGTGAGTGAGACCCCTAGCTATAAAACTTTCTTCCAATTTCACACAGCTCCTCTTTGTGTATTTCCTTACAGGAAAAGTCTTTGGTTCTAAATTACTTTCCACAAATGGTCTCAATGTTAATGTAACTTTTTATAAACTCCAAGAGAAGAGAATCAAGTATTTATCATGGCTAAAGAGCACGGTAGTCAATGGAAAATGCTTTCTTCAACTGAATCCCTCACTTCCCTGACTGGCTTCAGACAGCCTAACCCAAATAATTTTACAATTCTCATCTCATGTTAGTAAGGACATTGTTGGAGGCTTGTTTCATTTGTAAAGAGACACTATAACTGGACTTTGAGAAAGGAGGAAAAAGCTGATTGTATTGCTATGTTGTTAAATTGGAGAGAAGGGAAGGATTTAAATTTATAGCGTGGGTTGAACTTTTCCCATTTACAGAGACCTCTGTTGTGGAAATGAGTGGGTTGTATACAGTTTCTGTTTACTTTTTCCTCAAACCCGGGTTCTCCAATCATTCTTTCCAAAGCGTTAATTACTGAGATTACAAATACTGTGAAGCGCTGCAGCTGGCCCTGCCCTGGCGTCTCTCCAGCATGTAATCACCTGTTGTGTGCACTCATTCCTGCTACGATTAAGCTCCTCTCTTTACAGCAGGCTCTGACAGCTCTATTGTTTAAAGTATCACCAGTGAGGAGATCAGGCGTGGCTGGCCTGTGCTCTAACTGGGGTCCTTGCGTCCTTTCTGTGTCCCCTTCAGTTCAGCTGTTGTGCTGTGGATTTGACAAGTGGTCACTTTTCCTAAAGCCAAGACTGACAGTGAAAGACCAACAATATGTGAGACCAGAGCATATAAACATGGATTCAACAAAGCCTTCTGGAAAACACTGGGGGGCTGATGTAATAGACTCCAGATTAACAGGAGCAGGGACTCACTAGATAGGTTTGTTTTTTAACATAAAAGAACAGCAGTTAGACAGTACAACAACCTTGTTTTCTTGTTCTCAGACCAAAAAAACAAAACAAAACAAAACAAAAAACAAAACTGTGGCTGAATAAAATATGCCATTTAAAAAATGAATGTGTAGTATATAGTAGTATATATTTAATATGCTGCTGATAATAATGGGAATGTTTTCAAAACCTTTTTCTAAAATTCAACTCAAAATACTAAATGTAGCAGGTGTTATGAAATAGGCAACAGATATGGGGTCCACTTAACAAAAAGATGAATACTCATACCTTCTATAGGTGACTTTAAAATGCTAAGCTATGGCTGCTCATTCTGTTATTTAAGCAGACATTTTCTTATCATCCTTAAAAAGCTCCATTGAGAAAAATTGGCACAATCCTAACTGACCCAAGAAGAGATGGCAGAAAGAATAAGGAAGGCTTTGTGTCAGTGCTGCAGTTCCATCTCCCAGACACAGAATATTCAGATTTGTGCATGCTCTGCTAATATCTGTCACCTGCCACTGTGCACATTTGTGATTGCTGCTGGACTCCTCCAGTCATAGTCAAATAGCGGCCTCCTCCTGTGTCTGGATTCCATGGAAACTATAGGCATGCTGCACTTATTTCCACTGTCCAGGTTTGCCTAAAGTGTAGTCAAAGAACACAGGTGGTCATTATGGGTTGCAGACAGCATTGTAGAAGGAACGACAAGCACTTAGTAGATGATTGACAAGTGATAGAAGATGGGTAGATAGATGATAGATAGATTCAAAACACCCAATTTCAACACTCCCAGACTGAACTTGCAAGAAGGGCTCTTCTAATTCTTAGCCCAAGACCATCAGTGGTTGTTCTATTTTACCACCAAAACCTAACCTTTTCACAGAAATCGTGAAGACTATCTGTAATTGATTAAAGAAAATGGAAGTACTGTCAAAGTTATCAGCCCAACCAGTAAGGAGAAAAAGATGCATATCTAAAAAAAAAAAAAAATGCTGTCTTGGTACCCTGGGATCAATCTTCTCAGCTGCAGGAAGAAGTGTTTTAAGGGATAGCCCAAAGCATACTTAAGAAAAATCTAGGCATACTCTAGAAAAATCAGTCTTTAAGAAGAAGAGTTGAAAGATAAAGAGCCCTGAGCATGTTCATCCCTGTGACCTGTGCAGGACAGAGCTGTTTGATATGTTTGCTCTTTCATTCCAAGAAACACTAGAAGAATGAATGTGGTGTGTCCAAACAAGACCCTGTAGGCTGTGAAAGTTCCTGGGCACATGCTCCTTTACCTCCTTCTCCTCAGCCTAAACTCTCAGCCCTCTGCCAGTGGACAGCTCCAGAGAGGACAGATTTTACTACTAATATAAATTAGGCAAATATGTAGATACTAGAAAAAAATTGCTAGTTAGGCTTTGCCATGTTTCTAAAAATAACAACAGTGAACAATTACTCCTGAAAGTGCTTGTTAGAATGTCTGACACTCTTTCCAAAATAGTAGTTACAAGTGCTATTGAATCATCAATTACTTATTGAAGCCACCTGTTAATTATAATAACATCTTCCTGGTTACAGAGTTCTATGTAAATTTATTGTCTGTTACAGGTGTAGCTTGCCTTTGCATAATTTCTGAGAAAGCATACAAATCAAATTTTGTAAATTTTGTAATGGTCATAGGGAGATTTTTATCTCAGAAAAAAAGAAAAATAGTCCATACTGTGTCCTTTAGCAGGGGGAATAAGATAAATATTCTGAGCAAGAATATTTACTTTATCTGTTAAATAGATTTAATATATCCTTACTCCTTGGATTATTGTAAAGAAGTTACATGTACATTTTCTCAGTCATTGTTCTATTGTTGTGAAGAGACACCATGACCACAGAAGCTCTTAAAAAGGAAAGCATTTAATTGGGAGCTTACTTACAGTTTCAGAGGTTTAGTCCATTATCATTATGGCAGGGAGCATGGTGAAAAGCAGGTAGGTAGGTCCTGGAGAAGTAGCTCAGAAACACTAGGCCAGGTGTGGACTTTGAAAACAGTAAAGCCCCCCCCACCCACCCAGTGACACACTTCCTCCAAGGCAACATCTCCTAGTCGTTCTAATATTATGAAGAGTTCCACTTCCTGATTACTGAGCAATAAAATATATGAGCCTATATGGTTCTTACTGGGGCTCAGAGATCTCTGTGGTTGTTGAGAGAGACCAATGAACCATTTTATGGTAAAAAGTGCCCCTATGTCATTAGAGGAGAACCTCATTTTTTGGTAGATTTTTATTCCCCATGTTTTCCCTTTTGTCCACTCTTTGGCTATCTTGCCAGGGTCATGAAATTCTTGCATGCCTGTAATTTCCCCGACCACATTTTGGCTTACCTGTTCTGTTCATTGTGATGAGATCCCCACTTCTTGGGGCTTTTCACCAGATATGACTTGTGGAGACACCGCTCTAGGAGGCACAGAAATAGTTACCTGCCTCTCTGTAGGTTTCCCCTTATCTTTATCCCGGTCATGTCTGGGACAAACATAGAAGTGATGCCTTTGTCATGTGGAGTCTTCATCATAAACTTCTTGAAATCAGAGTTTCCCCAAGTCAAAGGACAATTTGGGGAATCCTTCCTCAAAGGGGCCAGTCAAGAAGTCTTAGGACTTCGTTAGAAGCTGGGTTAGTGACAACCCAGATGAGATTGAAGGGCTGAAGAGGGTTTCAGTTGCTTTGTCCAGGTTTTACCTGGACTGTCCAGCAGGGAAGTCCCAGCAGGCACAGAGAAGGGTGAGCATAGTAATTACTTAGCTGGGTCTGTAATTTTCTGAATTCTTAGTGTGAGAGGGTCCTGTGGGTGGGAAACAGCCCTTCAAAGCCTGGGGTTGGCTTCTTCTGGGGTGAAGTCCTCAGGGTCAGCATGTGGATCCCTAGGCTTCACCTGAGGGTTGCAAATCCAGTCGGGAACTTGGTCCACTTTAACAGCTGTGGGCATGGTCAGGATGATGGTGTGGGGTCCTTTCCAGACAGACTCTTAGTTCTCTTTCTGGTGGCATTTGATGACTATGAGGTCCCCTGGCTGGAATCTGTGGGATGTTAGAAGTGGCTCCTTCTCATAGATTGCATGAAGCTGTGGCCAGAGCTGTTTCTGTAAGTGAGAGAGAGCTTTTAGGAAGGAAAGAAACTTTTGGTCACCAAATTCAGCTAACAGTTAGGCAGAAGTGGTAGAAGTCTGATGTATATGATTTCAAACAGGTTTAGGCCCAAAGTATAGGGAGAGTCAGGAACCCAGTATAGAGTAAAGGGAAAGAGAGAAACCCAGTCACCACCAGTCTCAAGAGTTAATTTAGTTACAGTCTCCTTAAAGGTCCAATTCATCCTTTCTACTTAGCCAGAACTCTGGGGATGGTATGCACAATGAATTTCAAATTAGTCTCCATTACCTTGACTAGTTTCTATGTTACCTGAGAGATGAACTCAGGCCCATCATCTGAGTCCAAGATCTTTGAAAAGTTATGCCTTGGAATAAATCTCTTCTAATAGCTTCTTGACTATTACAGCAGCTGTCTCATATTTGGTTGGATAACCCTCATCCCATCCTGAAAAGGTATCTATAAAGACTAATAAGTATTTATAACCTTATAGGCCTGGTTTTACCTCAGTGAAGTCTATTTCCCAGTTGGCTTCTGGTCAGGTTCCTCTTTCCTGGTGTCCCATTCTTGTGACTCTGCTCTTTGTGTTCACAAGCCAGATTGTGTGGCATCAGTCTATGGCCTCTGTTATCTTAGATTTAAGGATGAAACTTTAAGGTGTGCTCTCCTTAGAAGGCCTTGTATCTTCTTTTCTCCTAGGTGAGTACGCTGATGTATTTGCTGGACTAGTTGAATGCCAAAGTCTGGTGGGAGAATGATTCATTCATCTGGGGTCTTAAACCATCCTTTTCTTTATAGGAATTTGTGCAGGTAGGTATTCTCTGAAGATCTTGGTCAGTGTAAGCTGAAAATTCTGGCAGCCTGGGTGCTACCAGCTTTGGTGGTGAGACCAGAAAGGGTGATTTCCCTTGCTGATGTGTCTGCCCAGTTGTTTCCTCTTGAGATGGAGTCCTCCCCTCTCTGGTATCCTGGACAGTACATAATAGCTATTTCTCTGGGCAGCCATATGGCTCATAAGAGATTTAAATAAAATCTCCTGGGTTTTTGATAGTCTCTCCTTCTGCAGTTAATAACCCTCTTTCACCATAGATGGTGCTATGAACATGCACTGTGGCAACACATATTGGTTATCAGTATAGATGGTAAGTCTCTTACCTTTTCCCAGCTGTAATGCCTTGGTCAAAGCTATCAGTTCTGCCCTGTGAACTGATTTTTTGGGGAGCTGGACCTCTGCCCATATAACCTCATCCCCGGTGGTGACTGCTGCCCCTGCATTCCTGATGTATTCCTTGATGAAACTACGGTCATCAGTATGTTACCTTAGCCCTCATAAGAGGGACATCCATGAGGCCTGGTCTGCACCCATGGAAATGACTTAGGATGTCCACACACTTGTGGAGAGGTTGGTCCACGTCTAGATCTGGAAGCAGGGTGGCAGGATGCAAGACACTGTTGCAGCTGAACTGGATTCTACATGGGTTTAAGAGCAGAGCCATCCCACATCAAGGATGGGCTTATCATTCCTGCAATAAATGGAAAGTTTACTTTTTCAGACCACAATCCCTGAGTCATTAGCTTGGGCCTAGAAGTCCTGGAAGTTGTCCAAAAGGAGGCTAAGAGGAATTGGGGCAGAAGCTCCTTGTCCCATCTCCTCCAAAATAAGAAAAGAGGTTAACAGACAAAACCAAACAACAACAGCATAGATACACACATATCTGTACAGTGCCTCTAATACGATAAATTTTTCCTTACTGTGGAAACGGAAGCGTAAGTTTTCCCAAACATAATACATCTTTTACTGGATTTTTCAAGTTAACAGTTTCTCAAGCAGTGGAAGGAGGGAACTTAGCTAGCCAGCAGCCAAGACCTTGACATTATCAAAAACCCATAAATTATATCACAGTGAGTGAAGAACTAGGCTCAGAAGGAAGGAAGGAAGGAAGGAAGGAAGGAAGGAAGGAAGGAAGGAAGGAAGGAAGGTAGGAAGGAAGGGAGGAAGGAAGGAAGGGAGGGAGGAAGGGGGAGTGATGACTGCTAGGCACAGAGTATTCCCTTGCAATTCTGCAAAAGAGATTGTTATCCCCTCCAGCCAAACTCCAGATTCTCTGCCCATCATTCACTGCAGTTTATCAACATCAGGTAGTAATTCCCTGCCACTCGGCACACATGAAAATGCTCTGCCTCCTGTAGCCACATCCCTGTCCCTTGAAAGAGCCACAGCTGGCTGCAGGCCTCTCTAGTATGAAAGGGAAAACCATGTCCTTGCTATGAACTGGAGAGCAAGGGGACAACAGAGGGAGGTGGCCTTGCCATGGCTCTTCCTCCTGGAAAAGTGGGAAGGTTAGTAGACAGAAGCAAATAACAATGACATAGTAAACTGAGCCAGCACTGAGATTATGGCCTCTCTCATGTTAAGCAAGCCCCATCTAACACACAGTCCCTCTTGCAGTTTTGCAAGCCCCACCTGGCAGTAGCAACCTGTTAATCCCAGTTCAATCAGAGGAGTCTCAAAGGCCCTATCATGGTGCAGTCAGAGATGTCTCTTGATCCATGTATGGCACAAATGCTCAGATGTCAGTGTAGTTAGAATTTGCCTGCCTGGCCCACAGTCAGGACAAATCTCTCTCACAGGCCAGGCCCATAGATGCTCAGAACCAACCAAGTAAACACACAGAAACAAACAAACTGTATGGCTGTGGCAGGCTTCTTGTTATCTAGTTCTTCTATCTTAAATTAACCCATTAATATTAATCTATACTTTGCCACTTGGTTTGTGGCTTACCTGTACCTTTACATCTTCATTGTCATGGCGGTGGCTGGCAGCATCTCTCTGCCTTTGCCTTTCACTTCTCAGAATTCTCCTCTCTCCTTGTCCCGCCTATACTTCCTGCCTGGCCACTGGCCAATCAGTATTTTATTTACACAGATCAATATCCACAGCTCTTCCCCTTTTCTTTTTTTTTTAAAGGAAGTTTTTAACTTTTACATAGTAAAATTACATATAACAAAACAATTATCAAGCAAGAATTACAGTTACAATATTAAAGAAGATATCCTATCTATCTTATATTTGTGAGTCTGAGGATTTTATATCTAACTTATCTTTTATCATAACTGAGGAAATTATAACTATCTAGTCTTCAACCACATCAAAGACCTCAGAAGGATATAATATTACCTGAGAACCAGGAGAAGGATGCAAGCAACTTTTGGGAGTCTTGTAGTGTAGACAGAGACAGCTGGCAGCCTGGACAGTCACCTAATGTTCCTTTGCAAAGTTGGGGCATTTGTCTTCAGCCCACAGGGCTAGAGTCTCTTGGTCATTTTTTTCAGTGTCCTATAGAATGTCTGGCAGTTTCCTCTGTGAAGCAGGAACCTGCAGGACCATTTTGTCAAGTGAAGTTTAGTGGTCACCTTTCTATGGGTCCTGCATGTCCAGGTGATCAAGCAGTCCAGGCAAGAACAGTTTCTTGCCAAAATGGCTATTTTTGCCAAGGTGAAAATAAATTCTATATGAAGTGTCTTCAATGCCCATCCTCCTCTCTGAAGTAAATTGGTGTTGCCAGGAGCAGATATGTCTCAATGTCCAGAAAGTCTAAATTTTAAAAATATTTTAAATGCCATATTCTGTAGGTCTTTGAAGTATTTGAAGATTACCTATCTATCTGAAATATCTCTATGAATACCTAGAAGACTTAACTAACATGGCTACAAGTATGATTATCATAGATTATTAATTATTAATCTATTTTAAATTATCCATTACAATTTTAAATGAGCTATACAAACATAATACCTTAAACAAGAGTAGAAATATATACACAGTATAACAAAATTAACTTTAAGTTTGTATCAATAGACTAAAATCTATACCAATGTAAAACATTTTAAACAAGTTGTTGCTCTTTAGAAGTAAGTTCCTTAATCTACCCTTTCTTCCTATTATATCTATATCATATACCATTTTTTCTTTAGAAAGAGATCGCATTTATAATCAACCTGATTTAAATAAAAATATTGGTTTTTTTCTGTCCCACACCAGAGGGCTCTTCTGATTTGGGACATAAAAATCTCTTAACCTTTGTTTTAACAATATGCCTGGGTTTAGAGAAGGAGTGAGCCAATTCCATCTCCAAAGTCAGCTGGGAATTTGGGCATAGTTTCTCTTACTACTTCATGCTGGAGGGGCAGGGGGAGGGTGCTGTATCTTATGGGGACACAAAGAAAATTTTAGGATTATGGAGTAGTCCGTGAGGGTGAACCTCTGAGCCAGTTGCCTTGAAACTATTCTGGATGTCAGATCATTTGGGCCATGGTGTCATCGGAGACCTTTCAGGTGGTCTTGGCTGATCAAACCTGTTGTATTTTAATCTGGAACAAATCCACAGCCTCTGGCTTTCTGTGGAAACAAGAGCAGAGACTCTTTTCCAAAGCAACATATCCTTATATCCAAATTTTGAAGTCAAGGTACCTTTAAAATTTACATATTTGTTTAATTCAACAGCTTTTACGATCAAATCTTTTTTTGTAGTTAAAAATCCCAAAGACAACACAAACCAGATTCCCTGTGTAATATCCATCTTTGTAAGACTGAAATGCCACTGTGGCTGCTGGCTCTGCCCACCTCAGCTTCCCAACATGGTGGTGGTACAGTTTACTGCCAGCTCTGGATCAATATCCACAGCATGTCAGCAGTCTTGAGGTGACTTCCCAGCCAATGCAGCATATGTTAGTGTCTTGGAGAAGTACCACAGAAGACCACCATTCACATATGCAATCAACAAGAGCCTCGTTTATTCCAGCACACTGGGGCTGTCCATTCCATACAAAGGAAAATGGTGAGGACCCTGAGAGGAGCTTGGAGGCTCCTTTTAAGCATAGGCAAGGGGAGGTCCTAAGGCAGTTTGATCATTGTAGATATGATTGGTTTAAGCAGTGGCAATCATATTAGTACATTTTAATTGACTAGGCATAATCAGGGGATGGTTTAGGCTATAGCTTTTCGATTTTTAGGCAGGCCTGGACAGGTCACAGTCTTTGTCATTATTTGGTCATTATCTTAGGCCAGAGTACATGAAGTTTTATTTGCTTATGGACTCTCATCCACTCTCCAGCCCTGGGCAGAGTGGGCCTTGTAGGGCTACCAGTCTCTCAGGTAGCAATTTCTTTTCACTCTGTTTCCAACATTCTCTCCTCTAACTTGCTCTATCTCTTTCTGACACAGCTTGACCTTCTAGGCAAAAAGCCATGCTCCATTTGACAAGGCATGCAAGGTAGCCATAACTACAGAGCAAGGTAATCACACGATCTAACTCAGAGGCATCCCATTAGGTCTAAGAGGGCACTCACAGGAGGCCCCTTCCATGTGGTCTTGAGATCACTCTGTTGAAGGCATCAAGGACTTTCCACTGGCTATGAGAAGTTTGGCCACAAATTCCTAGAAATCTCCACTGGCCACCATTAAATCAGCAAAAAGCTTCTTCCAAGCTTCTACTCACCCTATGATTTCTTGACCCTGGAATCAAAGGATTTTGTATGTGTGTGTGTGGGGGGGAAGGGGATGTATCCCCCTACTCTCCAGGCATATCTTGTCACTCTGAAACTCAGAGGACATTCTATTCTGAGCAGTTGGATTTTGACCCATTTCTAACTTGTTCCAGGAACCACCATGGATTCCAAATTGTATATACCCTTAATTATGGTTGCAGGCTAATATTTAAAAAGCTTGACTTGGGGGAAACTCCAAATTAGCTTCACTTGTTTGGCTCTTGGTCCAAATCTGGGCTCAATATACACTGGACAAATGGACAGTACTGGCTGGAATTTGGAAGCTTTGATCTTAACTGATTTAGACAATCCTATAAAATGGAATGGTAGATGGCTGTGGGGGACCAGTCTCCACCTTCTACAGAATTTCTAGGAGGAGGAAAGAGAAATAAGGAACTTGTGGATAGACTAATAGGCATGGCCAATGAGAGGAAAGGCAGAAACACAGGATAACTTCAGGAGGACCTGGGTCAATACCCAAGTGGCCCAGAACTTTATTCAAGAGATATTTTTATAACAATAACAAGGGGTGAGGCAAAGTGTAGTCCCTTCCAAACACCTGGTACCCAGGCCTGTGGTCCAATCATACTCCTATGCAGTCCTGCTGGGTTAAAACAAGCTCAGATCTCACTAGGAAACTTCTGTGGGCTCCACAAATCTCTTTTCTTAATATTTTAAATCTCAAGTAGAGGTACAGAGTTTAACTCTAGGCAGCTCTGACTCAGGCTCCCACTAAGAACTTGTAAGTAGCTGGAATTACTACAGCAATCCCTATAGCTACCACACCTCCCATTGAAGTAGTAGAAGACGATAAAATGGAATATCATTTTTGAATGGGCCTAAGATGTCTATAGAAGCCTCAGCTATACCAAGCCCTTTTTTAAATCAATAAACTCTTGATGACACTGCATCAAACTTAAAGACTCCCTTAGCTTCATCATTAACATTACCAGATTAATATAATCCTAACATAAATATTACTATACATAATTATAATTCTCTCAAACTTATATCCAAAAGCAAACTCTTAATAGAACCATTAATACTTTAAAAACTTTAGCAAAATTCCAAAAATGATTTTTTAATAAACTATATAAAACACAGTGTACATTAACACAACTTAATATTAGTCCACTCAAAGGGTAAGAAAATATTTTTTTATAATTAAATTAAGTAGACTGAAGAATATTAACTCCCCCCCCTTTTTTTTTCTTGGACCTGAGTAGGAAAAAAAAGCAAATTTCTTCATTTAAACAGCTCCATTTTTAACACAAAACAGTCTGTGAATCACCACAGTTAATAGAGTCTATATGAGTAGGCAAAGTCAAAATCGTCCCACTGCAATGGAATCACTCCTGTCCACATCATTTCTTTCTCTTTTTTTTTTAGGTTTTGAGGTACATATTTTATTTATTTATTTTTCTTTATTATTATATGTTTTAAATTTTACACATCAGCCATGGGTTCATCTCTCCTCCCCCCTCCCAAACCCATCCCCACCTTCCCCCAGCCCCTCCCCTCCATTCCCATCTCCACCAGGATCAAGGCACCCCTGGAGATTCATTTAAACATCATGGATTCAGGACAGGCAGGTCCAGTCCCCTCCTTCCAGGCTGAGCAAAGTGTCCCTGTGTAAGCCCAAGGTTCCAAACAGCCAGCTCATACACTAAGGACAGGTCCTGGTCCCACAGCCTGGGTGCCTCCCAAACAGATCAAGCTATTCAATTGTCTCACTTATTCAGAGGGCCTGATCCAGCTGGGGGCTCCACAGCCTTTGGTTCATAATTCATGTGCTTCCATTCATTTGGCTATTTGTCCCTGTGCTTTTTGCAATCTTGGATTCAACAATTCATGCTCTTGCAGACCCTCCTCTTTCTTGACAGTTGGACACCTGGAGCTCCACCTGGGGCCTGGCCAAGGGTCTCTGCATCCACTTCCATCAGTTATTGGATGAGAGTTCCAAGACGACTGTTAGGGTGTTTAGTCATCTGATCACCAGACTAGGTCAGATCAGGCTTTCTCTCGACCATTGCCAGCAGACTACAGAGGATATATCATTGTGGATTTCTGGGGACCTCTTGAGCACTCTGCCTATTCCTGTTCTCATGTGGTCTTCATTTATCATGGTCTGTTATTCCTCATTCTCTCTTTCTGTTCTTAATCCAGCTGGGATCTCATGCTCCCCTAAGGTTTCTTTCCCTCAAATCTTGCCCTTCATTACTCCCACTATCATCCAGGTTGTTCATGTAGATCTTATCCATTTCTCTGTCATTGGGTGATCCTTGGGTCTTTCCTAGGGTCCCATTTTCTAGGTAGCCTCCCTGGAGTTGTGAGTAGCAGTCTAGTCATCTTTGTTTTACATCTAGTATCCTCCTAAGAGTGAGTACATACCGTGTTTCTCCTTCTCAGTCTGGGTTACCTCACTCAGGATGATTTTTTCTAGATCCATCCATTTGCCTGCAAACCTCATGATGTCATTGTTTTTCTCTTCTAAGTAGTACTCAATTGTGTTTATATACCATATTTTCTTTATCCATTCTTCAGTTGAAGGGCATCTAGGTTGTTTCCAGGTTCTGGCTATTACAAAAAAAGCTGATATGAACATAGCTGAGCAAATGCCCTTGTGGTATGATTGAGCATTCCTTGGGTATATGCCCAAGAGTGCTATAGCTGGGTCTTGGGGGAGAAGGATTCCCAATTTTCTAAGGAAGTGCCATATTGGTTTACAAAGTGGCTGTACAAGCTTGCATTCCCACAAGCAGTGGAGAAGAGTTCCCCTTGCTCCACATCCTCTCCAGCATAAGCTGTCTTCTGTGCTTTTGATCTTAGCCATTCTGACAGTTGTAAGGTGGTATCTCAGAGTCATTTTGATTTGCATTTCCCGGATAATTAGGGATGTTGAGCAATTCCTTAAATGTCTTTCAGCCATTTGAACTTCCTCTGTTGAGAATTCTCTGTTTAGTTCTATGGCCCATTTCTTAATTGGACTGTTGCACATTTTGATGTCTAATTTCTTGAGTTCTTTATATATTCTGGATATCAGCCCTCTGTCAGATGTGGGGTTGGTGAAGACCTTTTCCCATTCTGTAGGCTGTTGCTTTGTCTTGTTGACCATGTCCTTTGCTCTACAAAAGCTTCTCAGTTTCAACAGGTCCCATTGATTGATTGTTTCAGTGTCTGTGCTGCTGGTGTTATATTTAGAAAGTGATCTCTGGTGCCAATGCATTCAAGAGTACTTCCTACTTTCTCTACTATCAGGTTCAGAGTAGCTGGATATATGTTGAGGTCTTTGATCCACTTGGATTTCAGTTTTGTGCACGGTGACAGATATGGATCTATTTGCAGCCTTCTACACATTGACATCCAGTTATGCCAGCACCATTTGTTGAAGATACTTTCTTTTTTCCATTATATATTTTTGGCTTCTTTGTCAAAAATTACATGTTCATAGGTGTGTGGGTTAATGTCAGGGTCTTCAATTCGATTCCATTGGTCCACATGTCAGTTTTTATGCCAGTACTAAGCTGTTTTTATTATAGTAGCTCTATAGTAGAGCTTGAAGTCAGGGATGGTGATGCCTCCAGAGGTTGTTTTATTGTACAGGATCCTTTTGGCTATCCTGAGTTTTTTGTTTTTCCATATGAAGTTGAGTATTATTCTTTCCAGATCTGTGAAGAATTGTCTTGGTAATTTGGTGGGAATTGCATTGAATCTGTAGATTGCTTTTGGTAAAATCACCATTTTTACTATGTTAATCCTGCCTATCCATGAGCATGGGAGATCTTTCCATTTTCTGACATCTTCTTCAATTTCTTTTTTCAGGGACTTAAAGTTCTTGTCATATAGGTCCTTCACATGCTTAGTTAGAGTAACCCCAAGGTATTTTATATCATTTGTGGCTATTGTAAAGGGTGGTGAATCTCTGATTTCCTTCTCAGCCTGTTTGTCTACTGTATATGGAAGGGCTACTGATTTTTTTGAGTTGATCTTGTATCGTGCAATGTTGCTGAAGGTTTTTATTAGCTGTATCAGTTCCTTGGTTGACTTTTTGGGGTCACTCACATATACTAACATGTCATCTGCAAATAGGGAGAGCTTGACTTCTTCCTTTCTAATTTGTATCCCCTTAATATCTTTATGTTGTCTTATAGCTCTGGCTAGAACTTCAAGTACTATATTGAATAAGTAGGGGGAGAGGGGACAGCCTTGCCTTGTTCCTGATTTTAGTGGTATTGCTTTGAGTTTCTCTCCATTTAATTTGATGTTGGCTTGCTGTAGATTGCCATGGTCAGTTGTGGCTGCTGCACCCCTGGTTCCATTACTTGCTCTGCTGGGAGTCCTCCTCTGAGAGCACTATCTTGCCTGCACAGCTGACTGCTGCCCCAGGGCAACTCCATGGTTCCAGCCACATCCTGCCACTGAGAGCATGGGCTGGCCTAGGTTCCAGCATCTCTGCCATTCTACCTGAAGCACAGCTCTCACTTCTACAGCTCCCTGGGCTCTTGCATGTCTCAGCTGTGTGTCTGGCCACTAGAGTCACTTCTCCAACCAGGGCAGCAGTCTCCACTGCTCGCTGCTATTTACCATTAGCCTTTCCTATGGGGAGGCATATCTGCTCTTCACTGCGGCTTCCTCTAGGCAGAAAGCTTGCAGAACTCCACTACTTACACTGTATCTCCAGCTTCTGCCACCTGCACTAGCTGATGTCCTGCAGGTCTCAGCTGCTGCTGCCTGGCTGCTGCCAATTGTGCTGGCTCTGGCATCTGTGTTGCTGGTGGCTTCTGGAGCTCCTAAAGCTGCTCAGACTGCCAAGCTCACAGTCTACCATGGATGCTGCTTTCTGCATCCCAGGTTCCACTTGTACTCAGGGAGGGAGGAACTACTCTACTCTAAATTAAGCCCTCTATTAAACCTTCACTGTGTCTATAGATCTAAAGCCTATATTCTACCCTAATATATCTAAGCCTACATTTCTATGACTTACTTATACTACCATTTTTAAACCTAATTTAGTAGATAGAGATTGAGAGAGAGAAACTCAGAGAGATACTTGTTACAGCCTAACTTTAACTACTTTCTTATTTAGCTTAACTTGAACTACTTTACTTTACATTTAAATTTTTACTCCCCCCAAAAAGAATACCCCACCTTTATTTTTACTACAATACCAGACATGTCCAACTGTTTCCTGCAGGGTACTTTCCTATTCTCATTTAACTTCCTCCTCATCCAAGTGCCTAGTTCTGGTGCCAACTGTGGGGGACCAGTCCCCATCTTTTACAGGGTTCCTAGGAGGAAGAGAGAGGAATAAGAAACTTGTAGATAGAATAATAGGCTTAGTCGATGAGAGGAAAGACAGAAAACAGGATAGCTTTGGGAGGACCTGGGTCAATACCCAAATGCCCCAGAACTTTATTCAAAAGGGCCTTTTATAACAATGCCAAGGGACAAGGCAATAGACCTCCCCTTGTTAGATACAACCAAATGTGGATCCTTCCAAACATCTGGTACCCAAGCCTGTGGTCCAATCATCCTCTTATGCGGTCCTGCTGAGTAAAGTAAGCTCAGATCTCCCTAGAAAACCTTCATGGGCACCCACAGCTGGCCAAGGCCCTTCCATACATGACTCTCAGATCATTTAAATCTTTCTCATCCCTAACAATTGCAACCCCACCAAGAGCCAGAATTTCTGCTTTTTCTACTTAATTTCCAAATTTGTATCTTTGCAATTCCTAAATGAGATAGCATATGCCTTTGGTACCTGCCTTTGTTTCTGCCTGACCAAGCCTAGAGATACCTTTACAAGAGAGAAAAAAAATAATTGTTAAGCTTTTCACTCTGTCTTCCCCCATCTGCACACACACACAAATTGGTTATGTAGATAACTGGACTCAGTCTTACAAAGAGTATCTTTTGGGTAACAACAGAACAACACAGGAAAATGACATTGAGTGCTTGAGAACAGCTAAGAGATAAATTATTTTCAATAGAAGTTAAATTTATATATAAAATTTAATGGCTAAATTTAGTCACAGATGTTTAGTTCTCTGAATACTACCCCATCTCCTTGATTTTAACTAAAAATGTTCCCCATTCAAGGTCATAGATAACTTTTAATATTTGCTGAGATGCAAACTTTCTTATCTCAGGCTCTGTATGACCATTGGGAATGTGGTTTTAAAGATCCATAAACTTTCAAGCAGGAAAAAGTTAGCTTACTATCTGTAACAAAGAAGGGTTAATAGTTAAAAGTCTATGTATAGGTAATCTTAATTTGCTACAGTATACCATGTGTAACTTGGATTGAACTCTTGTTTAGGATACCATATGTAACTTGGATTCAACTCTTGTTTAGGAAAATAGATGTTTTTGAAAGAAATGAGGAAGGTATTTTATAGGTGTGCCTTATCAGAATCTGGGCTCACCTTAAATAAATGGCAACGATGTGGCTTGCTGCCATCTTAGTTGATGACCTCACCAAGCTGGAAGTTACCATGTGGTTGGCTCTTGCCTAGTGTCCTCATAAAGATAGAAGCAGCTATGTCTCTTAGCCATCATCTTTACTAATGTTATAAAGAAGGCAAATGCCATCTGACTTCACCTCCATCTTGGTATAGTGGGCCTCCAAGATGTTTTGTTCTATTTTATTTTCCTTAGACTAACGAGGCAACACTCGACCTTCAAGATCCCATAAAATGATCAGGAAAATGACGTTTCCATCTCCATGTGGACTGTATTTATGGTTTAAAGTTTATTTTGATACTA
The DNA here is from genome assembly GCF_903995425.1 of Onychomys torridus. NCBI lineage: Eukaryota > Metazoa > Chordata > Mammalia > Rodentia > Cricetidae > Onychomys > Onychomys torridus. The sequence continues at coordinate 8,163,004 of NC_050444.1, forward strand.
AATGATCTTTAATTCAAAGGTAATATATTTTTAGGGCTCAAAAATCTTAACAGGGATAAAATCATAAAATCCTAACATCAAGTTCCCATCTCCCCTACCACCACCAGTGTACCCAGGAGATCTCTTCTACTTCCCCTTCTTAGGGAAATTCATGCTTCCCTCTTTGGATCCTCTTTGTTATCTAGCCTCTCTGGGGCTTTGATTGTAAGTTGGTTATCTTCTATTTTACTCCTAATATCCACTTATGAGTGAGTACATACCATGTTTGTCTTTCTGGGTCTGGGTTACCTCACTTGGATGATTTTTTTCTAGTTCCATCCATTTGCCTGCAAATTTCATGATGTCATTGTTTTTTTACCACTAAGTAATACTCCATTCTTCAGTTAAGGGGCATCTAGTTTGTTTCCAGGTTCTGGCTATTATGAATAATGTTGCTGTGAACATAGTTGAGAAAGTGTCCTTGTGGTATGATTTAGCATCCCTTACATTGAGCAGGTTGGGTGGGCTGAGCACAGGAGGAGGGTGGGCAATGGGACATAGGGGCAGAGTAACAAAAGAGACATCTTGATAGGGGGAACCATTTCAGGGTTAGGGAGAAACCTGGTTCCAGAGAAATTCCAGGAATCCACAAGGATGATCCCAGCTAAGACCCTTAGCAATAATGGAGAAGATGCCTGAACTGGCTATCTACTGTAATCAGATTGGTGACCACCTTAATTGTCATTAGAGAGCCTTCATCCCCTAACTGATGGAAGCAGACACAGAGATCCACAGCCAACAGTGGGCCTGTGGGATAACTCAGCCTTAACAGGCCTGAGGGCCAGCTGGCCCAAATAAGATACTTCCTGAGAGCCAACCTGGGTCGGCCTAAGGGCCTTAGCAACAGTAGCTGAGACATGATCTGGAAATGACCTGGACCAATGAGAGGCAGCCATGTTACACTAGCAGATGCATATTCATCAGACCTTCCCCTGGAGCATGGTAGAAGGTATATAAGGCTTGCCTCTTCCTGAATAAACTGAGCTTGGTGTTTCAACATCCTTCCAGGGTCTGTGCCATTGACTACGTGCCTACTTGCTCCCTCCCACAAAGGGGACAGCACAGAATCCTGCCGCATGGGCCAAGCTCCAGGAGTCCTCCTGAAGAAAGAGATTGTATGAGCCAGGTGGGTCAAGGTCATGATGAGGGAACCCACAGAAAGAGCTGGCCTAAGCTCCTGGGAGCACATGGACTCTGGACCAACAATTAGGGGACCTGCATGGGAGTGACCCAGGCCCTCTGCATGTGCATGACAGTTGTGTAGCTTGGTCTGTTTGCAAGGCTCCTAACAGTGAGATCAGGACCTGTCCCTTGTGCTTAGCTGGCTTTTGGGAAACTTTTCCCCATGCTGTAATATCTAGCTCAGCCTTGATGCAGGCAGAGGAGCTTGGTCCTACCTCAACTTGATGTGCCATGCTTTGTTCATTAGAGGTCTGCCCCTTTCTGGATGGAGGCAGAGGAGGAGTGGATGGGGAGGGAGGGAGGTGGGAGGTGAGGGAAGGGGTATGTAAAAAGAGGAGGGAGGGGAAACTGTAGTCAGTATGTAAAATAAATTTTAAGAAGTTAATAAAATAAAATCCTAACACTATAAAAGCCAACTTATTATAAACTGTTAAAGATATTTAAAACGTACAAGTTAATGATCAGTCACCTTATAAGTGATCAGATTTTTTTCATGTACTCAGAACCCTTTGTAGTCAATCTAAGTAAATATGTAATTCATTTACAGAGAGAAGCTTGATGGGCAAGACCAATATATATATATATATATATATATATATATATATATATATATATATATATATATACATATCTCCCATTTATATCATCTTCTGTATATGTTGTCAGTTAGGCCTGAAGCAAGTGATTCAAAATTAATTTAAAGTGTGTTTAATGTAAAATAATATTCAAAATCAGATCTATTTTGAAAAACTGATCATGAAAAATTGTATGCTTGGGTGAAATTTACAAATACTTGCATGGTCTAACTAGTTCTCTTGGATGGAGTACAATCCTACCAGAGTAAGTTGCAACTCTAGCCTCATTACAGGACAATAAGGGAACTTGACCTGCCAGACACCTGCTGCTTCTGCTTCCAGTTGTATATGCATGACCAGACCCGGCTGTGTTGGTCAAACCAGACAAAGCCAAACAAAACACTCCTTATCTACAGGAAAGATGAATTACTTCTCATGTCTCAAATGACAGGGGGATAGATTCTCTTTCCCACTGGAGGACTTTAGACTGCACCTAAATCCTAACTGTCTCAGAGAGGCAAATGAGGATTTTGCAAACAGTGGAACCTTGTACCTATGCCTACCACCTGATGGGTATGGGAGCTGCATGATAGTTCAGTTGGTCATGCCTTCACCCTACAATTGACTTTTTCTTCTTAGAAAGGCTTATTCCAGGGTCTATATTCTAAACACCATGTTCCCTGGTTAAAGGAGACACCAGATACTCTGACATCAAACTTGCAGCTTTTTCAGAAAACCTAAGTGGTATCTTTGGAACTTTACTAGACAATGCTATAAAAATGACTCAGTAGAATTCTATTTCTTTTTTAAATGATCAATTAGTTGCTGAATTTAACTGACTCATTTACAAAACCCCCAGGTACTTGTTCCTCTTGAAGATTTCTGGTGTGAACAAACAGCAAATAATAGTTACCTTATTCTTCTACTTAACATTGGTGCAAGGTCCAATCAGGTGTACAATTGCATTTAACCTTATGTTAAGTTTATAGTTTAACCTTAGAGTAACTTACCTTAAGTTTGATGTAAAATTTTTCATTGACTTTGTCTGTTAATGTTCCCCACAAGGCTGTGTAATTACTACCTCCTGACTGATATTCTGGATCTTTGCCAACTGTTACATTTTAACATGGTTCCTCCCATGACTGCTGCCCTTCCCCTTGTCAACATTTTGTCAACTTAAAGATTGAAGCAGTTGTAGAGATTGGTGCCCCAACCCCCTGAACACAGTTTGAGTGACCTCTGAAGGGGACTAATGAGCCCTGAGCCATCCAACTCATCACTCCTTGACACTCTGGGCACTGTGGTCAAGACTCAGAAGTAAAACAGTTTGACAGAAGCCTTATTTGCATCAGTTAACCTTTCTGTCCCAACAGCTCTCAAAAATCTTTTTAAAAATTTCAATTCAGCTTAACATCCTTCAGGAACAATTCAATTCTTTGGCTGCTGCAGTACTCCAAGACTAGATCTGACTACACCAAGGGTGGAACTTGTGCCCTCCTTCACAAACAATACTGCTTTCATACCAACGAATCCTAACTGGTTTGAGAGTGGGCCTAGACATCAAAATTCAACCAGAAGCCTCTTCCAATGTATGGACTTTTGCATTCCTCCCACTCTGGATTTTCCCCTTCTTTCCACCTTATTATCCTCATACGAATATATTTATTGTCTTTTAAATGTTTTGTTTCCTCTTGTGCCCAAGCAAAATGCTCTATGTAAGCTCTCCCAATGGCCCTCACACTACAACAGGTCCATTTGTTTTATTTGTTCCTGATACATCTACAAAAAGACCTTTTGGAAACTCTGGCTATAACACACCTTCATCCCTTTCACTCCAGGCCAGCAACAATTCTTTATATCTATCCTCTCTTTTCACCTGTTGCCTTCCTTCAATTCCCTCTGGCTTCCTGCTGCTACTGCTAGCTTCTTTTGGTGCAGCACTCCTGGCAGCAAAACTAGCCACTGTTACCCTGAATCAACTCTATACCCACTTCCTCTCACCAGCTCATGCTCTCTCTCCCACCTATAATCTTTCCTCTCCCTTCACCTTCCAATCCAATCTTTCAGTTTTACTCTGTAACCAAATCATCTACTTGCAGCCCTGTAATGATTATTTTTCAGAAGTTTCCCCAAGAATACAGAACAACAATCACATGATCCATGCAGCCAATCAAGTTAAAACTCTCCTCCTGCTAAGTGACCAGAGAATCCATAAATATCCCCTCCAACAAAAACCCTCAACAGAAAACAGCTAAGAGGGGATTTACACCCCCTGGCCATTATTTTTTTTCTATATCTCCTTAGAGTATAGAACTATAGTTTCTTGTTACAAGACTACACTTTCCAGCTTCCCTTGCAGCTAGGCAGGGCAATTCCAGAAGGGAGAGACTTCAGGAAGAAATGTAAGCTATATGTCACAGCCATCTCTTTCTACAGGCAGCTCCAATCACTCATGTGGTGTGATAGTATGTACCTTTGCCATGTATGCCAATAAATATGGTTTCACCACCATAAGATCAGATACCTCTCTCTTCCTGCCTCTTCACTTTTAGCCATCTCAGAAATTATGTCTTGATACAAGGATAGTATAAGCATAGTGGGAAACAAGGGTAGAACCCTCTCTCTCTTTCACACCTATGGGTATTGGTTTTGCTGTTGTTGTCCCCAACAGAGACTGAGTTGTATCAAGTGGCAGAAACATAGATGCCACTGAATTCCATGCTCCTGTTGTGCAGCTTTTTCCAGCAGAATCTGACTCCTTCCTTACACCCTCTGATTGACTACCTACTTCCCACAAAAGTCACCAGTTGAATCACATGGCCCACCCACTACTTACCTATGCCAAGGTATCTACCATGGGGTACATGATGGAAACTATTCAAAACTAAACAAAAAGAGCTCACCATGTAGGGACATAGTACAAGAAGTTTAAAGTTAAAAACTATTTTTAGAACTAGAGGCACTTGGCTATATACATTTAAAGTGTGTTTTTAATATACAACAATTCTATATAGTAAAAGTCAGTAACATGAGTTTAAATCACCAAATACTATCTCAACCTGCTATTGAAGCCTTGCCTATGGAGGTGAATTCATGGAACAGATACCAAATAAGCCATGAAGGAGATTTAGGAATCAGAACTGGCTCTGCACTAGTTTTCTGGGCTAGCTTAAGCAAGTTATGTAACCTTGACCATTTCTTCCTCTCTAGCATCAAGTCCAAATTAGTTAGCCTCACCATATTCTTGCACCCACCATCTTTACAGACTCATTTCTTCTCCCTTCCCATACCTAACATCTTATATTCTAGCCTCAAACTCTACCTATTACTCCTGGGCTAAGAACGGATTATTGCTGTCAGTCTTTGTGTTGATTTGTCTAGATTTGTACAGTTGGCCTCATTAAAAAAAAAAAAAAAGGCCTGACAGAGCCTAACCAAGGGTGTACTTGGCTGGAGAATCAGCCCAAGTGTGTTTACAGCTGACACTTGGCCATCTGTGTGCAGCACCTTTATCATGACTGTGCTTTTCCAGGGCTCCCTCACCCAGGTGTTCATATTTAAAGGTAGATGAAGAAAGAGAGAGAATAAAGATTTTTTTAAAGACTAATTTTATTTTTATTTATTTGTATATATGCCTTGGTGTGTGTGTGTGTGTGTGTGTGTGTGTGTGTGTGTGTGTGTGTGTGTGGCACTTGTGTTTGGGTCCCCTCAGAAAGCATAAGAAGGTGTTATATCCCTTGTAGTTACAGGTACTGGGGTCTAAACTCAGGTGAGAGGAAAGTTCCTAAAGTGAGATTGCATCACATCTAGCAGTGGTTAGGAGAAGAGGCTTGGAATGAGACTGTCTGGTTTCAAGTTCTGACATGATCAATTGTCACGAGTTCCTATTCCTTACTTACCTGTCACTCAAAGTCCTCACTTATAAATCAGGCATGCCTCTTATACCATGCCTCCTAGTTTGTGTGAAGGTTGCTGAGTTAATACATATGAAATGCTAGGCAGAGCTTGAAACAGCAAGTTCTCAGCACATACTAGCCTCCTGCAGTCTGGTCTTGATATACAATTGGAGTAAGTGTTCACAGATTGTACACACACACACACACACACACACACACACACACACACACACACCAAGGAAAGAACCATTTTCTCACAAAAGAAAAGGGCGACAAGGAGATACTTTGCTTATGTTGATACAGTATTTCCCGAGTCACACTTCATCTTCAGAGGCAGTTGCAAATGGAACACAGAAGATGCATAAAGATAGCTGTTGTGTTGTTGGTACAGGTGGCCTCTCTGTAGGATACCTTCTGGGATCACCTTGAAGTATGTAAGTATCATCAGTCTGAGGGGACCTGGAGCTTCTACGATACCTTCTCAGATATAACCAAGTACACCACAGTGGAATGACCTTATTTACAAGATGAAGCTCACCACTCACCTCAGTCACTACTCTAGAAGTGGTGGGACCTGGGAGGATGGAACTGATAAATAGTACAGACTAAAGTCTCACGCAATAGCCAACTTTATTCAAAGAATCAGATTTATTCTCTGGGAGTTAAGAAAAATAATCTGAGTATTTTCTCATGAGTACTAGATGTATACAATCACAAGGACAAACTGCACATGGTAAAAAATATGTGTTTCCATAGAGGATAGTTTAAAATATTTAATTGAATAACAACAACAAGCAATAATGAGTAATCTGAAGTAACCTCACTCCTATCCACTATACCTGGGAAGAGCATGAAACACACATTCCAAGAACAATTCTGTATTTTGAAGAGACTGTATTCACAAAATTATCATCTTATTTTCTTGGAGTGTTCTCACAAGCACTCAGAATTCTTCACAGGACTCCATTCCCAGACTGTTTTGACACACTTTGTGTCTGTCTGCAGAGGCACTGGCCCCAAACCTTGACAAGTCACTTTGACTTTATTGAGTCACACACTTTGAATTGAGTATCTTTAATTGAGATACAAAAACAGAGGGAAAATATGTGCAAAATTTGAAGTTGCAAGAAAGATGTTTTTCAATTTCTGACAACTTTTTATTGTCTAGATAAGCTCAACATTAATAGCTTTCTCTAAGAAAAAATACCAAGACAAGGACAAGGCCACATTTGTTTTAATTTCTCAATGCCATACATCTTCACATCACTTGATGATGTCAGTTCCTAGTCATTCTTCAGTGATTCATGTGTTATATGTTATAGACATCACAATAGACATATTTCCATAAATAATAGAGTACACAGGGAATCTGTAGCATAGTATACTAGGAAAGAAAGTGGCTTCAGTGTACTTCTGAGACAACTATAAATCTTCAAGGCCTGCTTTTTAAATGATCTTTGATTATTCTGACATCACTATGTTCCCCATCCCATGTTATTTCTTACCTGTTTGAAACTTTTTATATATACCCAAAATAAAAGAGTATGATAAATGCAAGACTGCCATTCTGTTTTTAGAGACTCTAACACACAGGCCTTCTTTTTCTTTGATCATATGCTGATGTTACCCACAACAACAACAACAAAGGAGTTTCTCATTACATTTAATATGTTCTATGCATGTGTTTTCCCAGAAGTCTCAAAAATATATTATTGGGGGTTTTATCAAATCACAATCAAAGCAGGGATCTTAAGGGGAATGTGGTCATGTCACCTCTTTAATGTCTCTTCAACCTTGTATTGATATATATAAGATTTACTCTTTTACTGTACAGTTCCACAAGGTCTGGCACATATATAAATTTATATAATCACCAATATAAGACAGCTGCATCATTACAGAAAACAAATTCCCTTTGCTGCATCCTGGTGTTGAGTCCCCTCTAGCAGCTACTGAGCTCATCTCTGTCCTGTAAACTTACCTGTGCCTCTGTGTCATATATTTCTGAGCATACTCCATTGTTTGGTTGCACAACTTGTTTATATACTGACCATCTGAAAAACGCTTGGGTTATTTCCATTTTGTGGAGAATTACAAACTCTCACACACAGGTTTTTAGGTGAATGTTTTCTTTTTCTCCTTGGGTAAATTCTCAAGGGCAAACTTGCTAATACATAGGGTGAATACACGTTCAATATTTTTTATAAATGATCAAATTATTTGCTAAAGTGATTATACACTTTTGCATTTCTACCCCAAAATGAACATTTTTCTAGTAGTTTTGAGTACTTGCTAAGATTTTGTATTGTCACTTTAATTGACATGCTATTCAAGATGTTAGGATAGTTTATATGCTATTGGATTACAGTATCTGCTGAAATATCTTTTAAACCTATCATTCCTTTGAATTTTAAATTAACAAAAAATTTAAGCTGGACTAGGTTTTATTTTGTTTTTCATCTTTATGAGCTTTCAATGCTTTCAAATATTCTGTATACACATTATTTGATAGATTTACATACATTTTCTTCTACTTGGTAATTTGTCCTTTTCATTTTCTTAAGGATATCTTCCACAAAGCCAAGGACACTCATTTGGACAATCAATTTATAATGCCTATCTTTTTTATGCATCTTACCTTTGGTGTCATAGCTAATAACACTTTGTCTGACAAGGTTATAGTGATGTGTCCTGCTCATCCAATAACAGCTTTACAACTTTCCATTTTTTATGTAGGTCCATGATTTTTTTGGTATAAAAAATTGATTTTTTTTGTATAAACTCCAGTGTGTTTATATGATTACAGGTTTCCTTTTTATGTACTGATGTCTGAGTATTCTGGCACAACATGCTAGAAGGCCTTTCTCCAACCATGAAGCATCTTGGAGCCTTATAAAAACCAATTACCTGCATTTGTGCAGCTGTGTCCTGGAGGAAGTGTTCTGTCCGTTAAGCAGACTACGCACATTGTCTCACCAATCTGCACTGCTGAAAGTCCTGTAGCTTCAGAGTAAGCCCTGAACAGGTCAGTGGGCCCCAACCTAGTTGTCTCTTAAAAAATTAACTAGCCCTGCTGATCCCTTTGGCATTTTGTTTGAATTTTAGATTCACTATATGAATATGTGTAAGGAATCTTTTCCATATTTTATTTGGGATTAAATTGAATTTGGAGATAATCTATGGAAGAATTAGTATAATGTGTGATAGTATCTTTGATGCATAAACACATCTGTATCACATCTCTACATTTATCTATTTTCTTAAAATTCTTTTGTCATCACTTGACAGTTTCAATGTAAGTGTGGAATGTATTTTGTTATATTTATTTCTAAATATTTTTTAGGATTACTATAAATAAGACTGTTTATATTTCAATTTTTTAGTTATTGTACCACACATAAATGAATTCATACATAAATAGTTGCAATTGATTGTATTTATATAATAGCTGTATTGTGTGATCTGCTAAACCCAATTATTGGTTTTGGGGCTTTTAAAAATAGATTCAACATTACTTAATTTAGAAAATCATGTTCCTTGCAGAGACATGCAATTTTACTTTTATTTCTTCATTTTCAGTCTATTGGGCCTTTTATATGTCTTGCTTTTTTCACTGGCTTGCATTTCTTTTCCTCATGCTATGGCAGTAGTAACAGAAAATACCCACTCCGTGTTGTCATCTGGAGAATTGGAATTCTAGTGTGCTTTTTTTGGTGGTGGTATCAGTTTACTGTGTTTTAGACAACCTGTTTTCAAAGACTTACCCTGCATGCACGGCATTGTGGTTGTTCTGGCACTCATAGCAGTGGTTTCTGTGGAGATCCATCAAGAACTTTTCTCAGTATCAGTAGGAAAATCTTCTTCCCCTTTAATCACTGTGTTTCTGTGAACATACTCAGTGGATAACAAGGGAAGAAGATCCGTTATTAGAAACACAGCCTCTCAAACAGCATCACAGTGTTGAGCTATATTTATATGGGATACGGTCATAAATACAAACACGTGATCACACACAAGTTAGTTTTCTCCAACTCTCCTGATGGTTTGCTCTGGAGAGGCCTTTTCACAGACCATTCTGTCAGAAGAGTACATTGCAGAAGTTACTCTGTTCATATCTCAGATTATAAATCCACATCATTGCATAGATTCTTATCATAGGGAATTTCATTTCTTTTGAAAAATTACACCTTATTATTTGAGAATGACTAGATTACTACAGTTACATATATAAACACTTTGGTAAAAATCATTGGACAGGTTGTCTAAAACACAGTAAACTGAACAATGTAAACTTACCAATACAATGTCATCAAATTTTAGTTAGGTCTAACTAGCCAGTTTAAGTGTATGTATTGATAACATCAGCTGCTCTACACAGCCTGTGTGGCCCTGCCAAAGTCAAGGTACATAATATTTCCTTAAACATGTCCTTCCCCATTACCACCAGTCTTCTCTTTTTACATCTTACGTCTTTTCTGAAAATGTTGTAACATATTCTTTATTGATTGGTAATTTCACATCTTGTACCTCAATGCCACTCGTTTCCTGGTCATTCCATATCAACCCTCTACCATTGTAACTTTCCCTCAAAAAATAAAATAAAAAATAAAACCACCTCACAGAGTCCTCTGGGCATGACCTGCTCCTCTGCCAATCGCTGCCTTCTCTCACCGGTCACAGCTGGCACATCTCCAGTCCCGCTGTGCATGTACCATTCTGCTCCTCTGTCTTTCCCACCTCCCCATCACCTATTCAGTCTTCGTAGTGGCATCAGTAGCTGTGGAGTGTCACGCAGGATACCCTTCTGCTCAAACACCTTTACTTGTAAATGTTCATCACAATGAGTCATCGGTCTGCTTCTTGGTTTCTGGCTTCTGGCACACCATCAATACTGGACCCGCACCAACATTCCCCTCAGAGATCCTGCTGGTGCTTCGAGTCATAGAGATCCTGTCACTATGGTTCTGGAGGACCAGTCCCTTCACACATTGGAGCAGGTTATATATGGGGTAGATGTTGAGGAGCGTCAACTCAAAGCCCTAGATGTATGCTTGGTTGGTAGCTGAGTTGGTCAGTCTGCCAGCTCTCCCCAACCCATGCTAGGGGCAGTCAGCTCAGCAAGACCCTCGGACATGAATATGGCTTTAGGCAGCAGCCCAGACCACTTGTGGTTTTCTATGGTAGTACCAGCCAGGGGAACACAGGCCATGGGCTACTGTAGAACCATGGACTCAGTTGTGACCTTCGCAGCACCACAGCTGGACATTCCCATGTATTCAAGTAGCAGCACAGGCCTCTCCTATCAGGCTGTTCCTCACTGCTGCCTCGTCTCAAGTCAGCCTCTCTTCATGACAGACGAACCACTCTGCTTCTCTTTCTCTCTTGTCTCTCCACCGCACATTTGCTCATCCTAGTGGTGCCCTCTCCCCCATCTCTGGTTATCTTCCAGTGAGGCAGCATGGGGACCTCTGTCTTTTCTAAAATTTAATATCTGTGGAATCCTGTATTAATTTGCCATGTTGAACTTAGAAATATCATTTAGAAAAATCCTTTAGAGATTCATTTATGTTTGCTTATATGTTAATATTTGGTTTTTCAATACTATGGACACACCAGATTTTGTTAGCCTTTCATCAATACACGGGTTTATGTCATTTCTTATTTTTGCTATCATGAATAATTCTGCTATTATCATTTGTATTCATGTTTTGTGTAAATATATGTTTTCATTTCTCTTAGATAAAGCCTAGGTATGGCATTACTAGAGCTGATTGTTAAAAATACTTTCAAATTACAAGATGCCGCCATACTTATTTGCAAAATATTTGAAGTGTTTTTGGATTTCCGGTGGACGTGTGTGATTTCCCCCTGCACCTGTCCAATACTTCCACGGTCACTCTTTCATTCCCACTGTTTTGATGCTGTACAATTGGATCTCACTAGCTTTATGTGGTTTTCAGTTGTATTTCTCTGATGCCTTCTGTTGTTAGTCAATTTTTCAAATGCCTATGTCCACTAGCACTTCATCTTTCATAAAGTATCTTCAGTTTTTTTGCCTGTTTTCTAGTGGGTTATCACTCATAATTCTGGATTATAACTTTTTTACTTTGGCTGCACATAAATGTGTTATTTGTCAAATATATGTTTTGTGGTTACTTCTGAATCACTGTCCCATTTTTCCATAATTATATCTTAAAGAAAAAGATTTTTTTCATTTTTCTTTATTAAGAAATTTTCTACTCATTTCACATGCTATCCACAGACTCCCCTAATACCTCCTCCCACCCCCCAGCCCTCTTTCCCAAGCCACTGTGCATCCCCACATCCCCCAAGGTCTCCCATGGGGAGTCAGCAGAGCCCAGCACACTGAGCCTAGGCAGGTCCAAGCCCCTTCCCACTGCACCAAGGCTGAGCAAGGTGTCACACCACAGGCACCAGATTCCAGAAGCCTGTCCATAGACCAGGGACAGATCCAGATCCCCCTGCCTGGGTGACCCCCTAACAATTCGAGCCAAACAACCACCTTCCGTGTCCAGAGGGCCTAGTCCAGTCCCATGGGGGCTCCATAGCCACCAGTCCACAGTTCATGGGCTTCCACTAGTGTGGCTGGTCATCTCTGTATGTCCTCCCATCATGATCTCAATGTCCCTCACCTGCAGTATCTCTCCTCTGTCTCATCAATTGGATTCCTGGAGCTCAGCCTGGTGCCTGACTGTGGATCTCTGTATCTGCCTCTATCTGTCACTGGACAAAGGCTATATGATGACAGCTAGATTATTTGCTAGACTGGTCACCAAAGTAGACCAGTCCAGGCACTCTCTGGACCACTGCCGGAAGTCCAAGGTGGGGTCATCCTTGTGGATTCCTGAGAGCCTCCCCAGCACCCTGCCTCTTCCTATTCCCACAATGTCCTCATCTATCATGGTATCTTCCTCTCTGCCCTCCCACTCTGTCCCTGTTCCAGCTTGACCCTCCCATTTTCCTATATTCTCATCCCCAACTCCTCGCCCTCTGCTACCACCCCCCACCCAGTCCACTCATGTAGATCCCATCTACTTCTCCTACACGGGGTCATCATGTGTCTCTCCTAGGGTCTTTCCCTGTTAGCTAGCCTCTCTGGAGCTGTGGGTTGCAGTCTGGACATCCCTTCCCTCCCATTTAGTATCCACTTTTGAGTGAGTACATACTATGTTTGTCTTTCTGAGTCTGGGTTACCTCACTCATGATGATATTTTCTAGATCCATCCATTTGTCTGCACATTTCATGATATCATTGTTTTTTACTGCTGAGTAGTGCTCCATTGTGTATGTGTGCCATATTTTCTTTATCCATTCTTCAATTGAGAGGCATCTAGGTTGTTTCCAGGTTCTTGCTATTATGAATAGTGCTAATATGAACATAACTGAGCATGTGTCCTTGTGGTAATATTGAGCATCCCTTGGGTATATGTCTAAGAGTGGTATAACTGGGTCTTGAGGAAGACTTATTCCCAATATTCTGAGAAACCACCATACTGATTTCCAGAGTGGCTGTACAAGTTTGCATTCCCACCAACAGTGGAGGAGTGTTCCACTTGCTCCACATCCCCTCCAACATAAGATGTCTTCAGTGTTTTTTATCTTAGCCATTCTTACAGGTGTAAGATGGTATCTCAGAGTTATTTTGATTTGCATTTCCCTGATGACTAAGGATGTTGAACAATTCCTTAAATGCTCCCCGCAATGGGGGAAGTGAGGCTTGGGTTACAGGGTCTGATGGGGGATGGTGGTAGTCTGACCTGTGTGCAGGAGATATGCCTGCCGACTGGCCTGAAACTGGAACTGCAATGGGTGGTGGTGTAGGGGCACAGGGTTGTGCCCCTGGGGTGTTCAGGTATGAGGATAAATACTCACCTCTTAATCCATTTGGGTGCTGGCAGGCTTTGTCCCTGAGAAAGAAATTTTAATCTTAAGATCATTTAAAAATGTTTTCTTATACTTTGTGCTTTTGCTACCTGTTTAAGTACTTTTTGCTTAAATTAATAGCACAAAATCTTTCCCCAACGTTTATTGTTGAAGTTTCATATTTTAACTCTTATATTAATGCAAATGGTCTATCTTTTAATTTACATGCATAACTTGATTAAAAATCAGTAATCTATTTTTCAACCATATGTATGTATGCACATATATACACATATATGTTTAAAATATATTATATATACATCCCAGTATGTCTTTTGAAAAGATATATTCTTCCTTGAATTTCACACTTTCAAGAAAAAAGTTGAGAAAAAGGTTTTACTGAAAAAAATGTTTTCATACAATGTATCTTGATCATATTTTTCCCTCCCCCAATTCTTCCCCGATCCTTCCAACCTTCCTACCCACACAACTTTATCATCTTTTTCTCTATTTTCAAAAAATAAAACCCCAAACAAACAAACAAAACCTGGAGACACAAAGAAAAAAATCCCACAAAAAAACAAGTCAAAAAATATAAGCAAAAGACAAACAAAAAAAAAATGTCCAACCAAAGCAAAATGAGACAAAAAAAATGTCTACAAAATATCATTGAGTTCATTTTGTATTCAACAACTCTGGGCATGAGACCTACCCTAAAGTGTGGTTAATATACACAGTGAGAGAAATAATTTTTCTCTCCCACTGGAGAAAATAATTTTTCTGTTGTTATCAGGTGTCAGTTGGAAATAGCTTCTTAGTTAGAGCTGGGAGCCCATGTCCATTTCCTCCTCTCAATGTTACCCCTTCTCAGTTGGGACCACATCTGGCTTGAACCTGTATAGGCCTTGTGCATGCTGCATACTCTTTGGATTCATATGTGTGTCAGTCCAGATGTATCTGGATAATAGTTTCCCTGGAGTCATCTGTCCTTTCTGGATCTTACAATATTCCTGCTTCCTCTTCCACTAGATCCTAAAGACAAATAAAGACATCTGGGACTGAGTGCTCCAAAGTCTCTCACTACATATTGTCCAGTTGTGGATCTCTATGTCAGGTCACATCTACTGCAAAAGAAGCTTATCTGATAATGGCTAAGTGAAGCACTGATCTATGGGAATATCAAAATGTCATTAGTAGTCATTTTATTGCCGTATTCTTTGGCAGAATAATAGTATTTGGTTTTCCCAAATGCCCATGCTGTATCTAGTCTGAGATTCTGGACCACTTCAGCAATGTCAGGTATGGCTGTATCTCAGGGAGTGGGCCTTCAGTTCAGTCAGAAAACAGTCAGTGATGTCTGTAACATTTGTGCCACTGCTGCACCAGTAAATCTCACAGGCAGGTCACTGTTGTAGGTCACAGGATTTGTAGCTGGGTTGCATACCTTCTAGTACCATGAAACATCTAGCCATTATTTCTTTAAAAAGCTTTTGTTCTCGTTCTCTTCTGATCTGATATTCTTATGTATGTGGGCATGTTCATGTGTGTGGGGGGGGACATGTTCGTGTGTGTGTGTGTGTGTGTGTGTGTGTGTGTGTGTGTGTGTGAGAGAGAGAGAGAGAGAGAGAGAGAGAGAGAGAGAGAGAGAGAGAGAGCATTTTATTGAGTTTAACAGAACACTGCTAATTTTTGAAACTCTTCTGGCTTTCACCTTGGATAATGCCTAGTGAACTTTGAGTTTACTTCCTCATCCTCTTTTATGACTATTTAACAAATGAGTTTTTCCAACAAGTATTTTAAACTTACAACTTCCAGCTCTATAAATCTGATTCTGTATTTATTGTTTTCCCCTCTTTTGAGATTTAAAGTTCTCCATTGAGATTTTTCACTCACAGCAAGCATACCCTGTTGCATTTCATTGAGTTGTTGTAATTACTGTTTGACTGTCCAACAACTGATTCATTTTCAGTTTGGACACAATTCATTTTCTTTTCTCTTGAGAATGCATTCCATTTTCCTGAGTCAATGTGAGTGGGATAATCTTGGATTGCATTGCAGTCATTACAGATGTGCGTAGATCCTGGATAATGTAACGTGTCTCCCTCAGTCTTTCCCTTTTTTGTTAACAGTATTTTTCCTGACTGCTGTTGAGCCACAGTTGCTTACTGAACAGCAGTTTGATTGCAGAGCCAATATCTAATTGAGATGCCTCAGTCTCTTTAGTGTCTGTGCATTTGAGAGTCTATCAAAGGTGTATGGACAGAGACTGGGGTCCTCTCTGTTTTCCTCATCCAGCATCCCCCCCCCCACTCTCTCCAGCCTTCATAGCTCTGAATTTTCCTTTAGTTTCTGTGCTAGAAAATCTGAGTTTTTCCATTTGGACTCAAGACCCTGCTGTCTCAGCCATGCAGAACAATGGAGTCACTCTCTCATCCCCTGGGAAATCACGCACTCTCCACTAGTCTGTCTGCTTCTCTTCACATTCATATTTTATCAGAGAGATGTCTGTAGTATGTCAAATTCTTTTTTGTTTTCTGTATAAAAAGGGAAATGTCTGTATTCCTCATAAGTGGATGTCTACTTAAGATTGTTTTTAAGGGTTGGGGATTTAGCTCAGTGGTAGAGCGTTTGCCTAGCAAGCGCAAGGCCCTGGGTTTGGTCCTCAGCTCTGAAAAAGAAGAGATTGTTTTTAAAATAATCTTTGTTATTTTATAAAACAATCTTTAATAAAAAATGTATAACCTGATACAAAATCTTCATTGAGAACATTTTGAGATCACTTTTTAAATCTACATGCAATAGAAAAAAATTGGAGTGTCCAGTTTAATTACTGTAGTAAATTAGTCAGATTGTGAGTTTATCAGTAAGTGCCTGGATTCTGATGCTTCTCTACATCATAACTGTGACTCAAGGTGCATGCAGATTAGACAAGTATAACAATATGTAATAAAGCAGAACATACTCACTGAATGTTTACACTGAAAGCCATGAGTCCTAGGCATGTTCTATTTGTGCATGAACATTTCCTGGGAAGAAGTGAGCAGATGTCTGCTGACCAAGTAGGACATGGATGGCAGACAGAATGAATGGTTCTACCCATGTGTAGCTTGGGGTGCCAATGAGTTTACATGCACTTACAGCACACAGCTGAGGTATAGTATGAATCTTAAAGGTTCTTCTTAATAAAATCAAATCCGAGGCCAATTATTAGGGTGAGTGCTGGAAGATCAGAGAAGCAGAACAAGCCATGGCTATCTCACCTTGCTAGTTCCTCAGGTGATCCTTTTTCCTCAGGCTGGAAGCTTCTGTGTCCTCATCTCAGCTGAACTGTGCTGCTCCAAAACCTGAATGCTTTTCCAGGCAAAATGCTTAACTAACTACATGCTTAACTCCTCTAGTTCCTGGTCCTCATGCCTTATATACCTTTCTCTTTCTGCCCCCACTCCCTGGGATTGAAGGTTGGGTTTCTGGGATTAAAGGCATGGGTCACCATGTTTAGCTGTTTCTAAAGTGGCCTTGAACTCAGAGATCCGGTTAGCTCTGCCTCCCAAGTGCTGGGATTAAAGGCGTGCACCACCACCACCCAACTTCTGCTATGGCTTAGTCTTCCCATTTTCTAGCTACCATTTTTGGCTTTGTTCTAGTGGCTGTCTGCTCTCTGACCCCAGATAAGTTTATTTTGGGGAACACACAATATTTTGGGGAACACAATACCACCACATTTCCCCTGTTTTTGTCTAAAATTAAAATAAGGTTATAACTAATACAAGAGAAATCATATCCAATAAGTATATACAATATACACAGTCAAGATTACATTAATGATGTCTAGTCCATTAACATTTGACAGATTCAGGTGAAAAACTCCATTAATACATAACAATGTCCAGTCCAGTAACATTTGATAAACTCAGAGAAAAAAAAATTCATTACTTATGCTATTTAAAACAAATGGTTCCTTTTTTAAAAAGTGGATTCCATAATCTCCCTTTTTATCTTGTCATATCCATATTCTCTCTTTTCATAATAGATTCAATAATCTACCTTTTGTCATCTTCCTCTTTTTTTATAGTAGATTCAATGATCTACCCATTTATCCTATTTTTCTTTATCTTTTTTCTCAGAGTAGATTCAGTGATCTACCTCATATCTACACTGAGGAGGTACTTACAGAACTGTTGGTGACCCCAAACAGTTGTACCACTGGATGATTTCACCCCTGGATGGACTATGATTCCTCATAGCTGTAGAGATGGAGTGTGGCTTCAGTTAACCTATATATAATCTATAGACCACAAACACCCTTGGGACCACAAGATCGTGGCAGCTTGAGCTAAATTGCATAGGGCTGGCAGAAAGGTATAGGAATAGTGCCTGAAATATGAGACAAGGGCCTAATAACCCTCAAAAGCCCTGCTTCTGTGAGGCAACATCAACAGATCCCACTTGAGGGTCTCTTCTAAGTCGCCACAGATGCTCTGGTTAAGATGGTAATGACTGCTATGCTCAGAGATCACTGTTCCACAACATCATCTGCTTTATATCTGAATAGTTTAAAACACAGAAAGTTAATTTGACTAAGGTCACAGAGTGAAGGCCATGACATTTTAGGGTCATTGAAGATACCCATTGCCTGGTTCTTACATCTGTGCACTTAGCTTTGAGAGTCCCAGGATGAGGCTGTGTCCAATAAGTACATCAAATGAGGGAAATTCACAAAGTTTTTAGTGGCTCCTGAGAGCATACTCAAATGGGGGAGGAGCACAAAGCAATCCAGCATCCACTCAATTAACCCTAGAAAGGAGATACAGAAGTCACAGGCCTGGGGGTGGGGTGAGGACAGCCCACAATGAGAAACCACACAAGTACAGCCACTGTGGGAATGTGGTCATGGCAATCCCTGTTGCAAGGCTGAGACTGAGCTGAAAAGACTCTGCAGAGAGCCGTTCTATCACAGCTGCAAAGCTCTCATAGGCTTGGATGCTATCTGACAGGAGGTAGGAAGGGCACTCAGAGACTAGAAGCAGCTCTGTAGGAAATTGGGGTGTCTAGATAACAGACTTTTAGAACTTAAAAGTGGCATTAGGTAGCAACTTTAAAGGTATTCCCCCTTCCCCATTCACAAGTGATATGGAAATTTAAAGTAAAGTAAGATCAGTTGCAGAAAATTTATAGCTTTTTTCTTTTTTCATGTTTAAGTCTTAGACCTCTCACCTGCAAATAGACCATTGTAATAGAATGTGCATAGTGGTCCTTGAACAATGGCCAACCCTTCTGAAAAGAAACCATGTCATTAAGCTGAGGGCAGAGTAAGCAGTCCAGACATCTGCAAAGGACTCTGGAAGTGAGGGAATTGATTCATGCTCATGTCTTCAAATTTTAGATGAGTTGAAAATGTTGAGAAGCAGCAGTTTGCTCATAGGTACTGTGTTCACTGTGAATAATGCACCTTTCATGGCAAGGGGCGCCAGAAATAAGATGTGGGCCATGAAAGAAATAATGTGCTGTTCTAATTCAATAAAGCCAACGCAGTCTCCCATAGAAACTTGCAGAATTCTTAGCACTAGAAGAGTGAGTCTAAAATGAGTAAAAGAAAAATTAGAACAAGAAACTCCTAACATTTATGAAAAGGAAGAATACTTAAGGATCACTCATTGAGATGTGTTACAAATCTTCATCACAAATTTATGATATAATAAATAGCACTGGACTGGTATATGAATCAGCTACAAATCACAATTTCAAAATACCTCAAAGAAATAAACTTAAAAGAGGAAATTTTTATTTTGGCTTACAGCTGTACAGGCTGCAGGCTGCTGGTAAGACTATACATCATGTTGGGGAGTGTAGGATGAAGGGGCCTGCTCAACTCATAGGAACTAAAAGGAAGACAAGCTACTGTGGTCCAAGTACCAGGTTCAAGGGCATGCTCTCAATGATCGGTCTCTCACTGAGCTCTGTATCCTAAATGTTTTCCCCCTTACAATAGTACCATGAGCTGGAAAACAAGGCTTCAACACATAGGCTACTAGGAGACATTGCAGATCCAAATTATAGCAACTGGTGCCAGTGTAGACTAATCAAGAGAAGAAAATGGGAAGTCAAAATTCCCTCAAATTTATATAGCATACTAGTTACTTTTCCCATTGTTCTCACAAATATGCCTGCCACAAACTTCCACTCGTGGCCTCAGAGGGTTTAGTCCACTATGGCAGGAAGGCAGGACAGGACAGAGCAGGGTAGGAAGCACTGAGAAAGTGAGTGCTAGCACTCAGCCAGCTTTCCTCTTCTCCTATTACATTAGAGGCCCCAGGTCAGGGGATGGCCCCACCCACACCCAAGGCAAATTGTTCCCCCTTAGTTAAGCCTCTCTAGGACACCATCACAGGTGTGCCTTGGTCTCCTGGGTAATTTTAAATCCAGTCAGACTGACAATGAAGATTAACCCTCACATGGTAGTTTAGCATTTGATATGGTGATATTTCATATCAGTGGAGGTATTAACTATTTAGTCTAGGATATTTGAACATCTGCCTAAATAATAAAATTAGTGTGTCACATATGTCACAAAAATGCTAGGACAAACATTTTAAATATCAAAATAAGACAAATAAAATTCTGTTGTTGTTGGTAAAATAATTTCAGAATGAGGAAAAATTTGTCAGGATGACACATACTCAGAGGTCAAACTTCTTGATAATTTTATGGTATAAAGCTATTCCTCATGGGGGGGAAAAACCCCATAAGAAAGTAGGTCAACAAACTAAAACACACTAAGTCTCCTCATAGACCTTGGGTTGATTAACAACTTATAGAGAGAAATGCCAACCACAAAACAGGTAATGTACATAAGAAGAGACAAACATTTGCAAGAAAAGCAAATGTAAACTTTGATGCATGAGGTGTTTGTCATGTCACTTGTGGTAAGGGAGATGAAGCTGGAATTCTCACAGGAGTATTCACTCCTCACTGGACAAAACTCGGCAGGCTCCTGGCTGGATGGGAAGCCAGGACATGGAACTGCATGCTTTTGGCCTTTGCTGCCAGACAGGGCTCAAAACCCACACATCCCAATCCTTAGCACAACTTGGAGACTTTAAATTGTCTAACATCCAGAGAACAGCCTGAATCTTTGGAGTCAGGCCTCAGCATTAGCATTTCTAAGTGGCTGGGTAGATATTTAATGACCACACTAGTGAGGTGCTGATGCCTAAAGAAACGGAAGAACTTGTTCTACACATAAAGTCACACATAAGTAAAACATTATGAAAAATTGCAACATGTTTTGCAGCACCAATGACAAAAATTGTAAAGGAATCTAGTGTTCTCAAATAAACATTTCTGGAATGATGGACTTCTCTTCCAAAAGACTTTCTTTATGACTGGCATAGATTCCAGAGAAGCTCATTTGTAATCTGGTCAGGACGTGCTTATGAGCTAATACATCTATTTCTCTTGCACACACAAGAAATTGCCTATCATCCAGCATACAATTCAGAGGATGGAAATTGCCATAGGAACTAATTACAGTTCACAAAGGAAAAAAATCTATTTTGATGACTCTGTGTTTTCCCAGCATTTCTGTTATTTCCATTGGAAATTGCAAAAAATCCTTTGCAGTGGAGACAATTATTAGATTCGCTATATATTTCTATTCTAAGTCATGAGAAAGCAGTGTTCCTGGAAATAGTTTGGGCTCCATCTGGAGAAAAGGGAGGATAAGCTGTGTGCTCTCAGTGTCCCTTCCTAAACTGTTTGCTAAGTAAAAACAAATTTGATAGGCATCATGAAACTAGAGAATTGCACCAGCTCTTACAGTTTTGAATATATAATTCTGAAATTTCTATTTAGAGAGAGAAGCATTCAGAGAAGCTGGGAGATTGTGGCTGTTGGTTTGTTGGATACACTTAAGGATAAACTGCAAAGGTCTTGGCAGAACCAGATGTTTCCTTTATAGAGGGCATTAGGGAGAGTCTGTTTCAGGCTGTATTTTGGATTAATTTTCAAATCTATCCTAGGGTATCACATAGTTCCTGATCTTACTACTTCCCCAGCTGTTGGGATTATAATGGGGTCCTAACAACATGAGAATGAAGAACCAATAAACAAAAGAGAAATCTGCTTTAAATGGTGTAGAAGTGCCAGCATTTTATTGATTTGTAACCATCCATTTCACAATCACTTTCACAATTTATTCTATAATGAGCTGAAAAATCTTGTTAGCTACTGGCATGCATTTCAAATCTAAAACACATTTTTCTCATTCCAGCAATGTGATAAAGATGTTTGGGGCCTTCTAGGGGCTTTGACCCTGAACCACTTGTGAAAATAATGCCTCTTTTAAAACAAACAAAAATTGGACAAAACAGTAAAAGCTAAATAGATTAATATTTATCTTAAAACTGATTCTTGAAACAATAAGAAGTTAACTAGAGATGATTAAACAGCCTTAAGATAATTCACTCAACTCAGTTGACTGCATGATTTTAGTCATTTTGAAAGTCTAACAACCTGGCTTTCAAGTGCTGGTTCTTAGGAATGTGAGTCCAGTTTTGGGCTGTTAAGGCTACTTTACCCATCCCCCTTCTCTCCCTTGGGGTCTTTGGCTGTTTTTTGAGGGCTAGTCTTGCCCTTGAGATAGAGGCATAGGATAGTTGAGACACTTTCCCAAGAGAACACTATAAGAACTAACTTTTAATATATGTAGGCTGTGAAGCAAGGATTGAGTCATGGTTTCTTTTAGAAAGCATTGTCCTGTTATGTAACTCCTCTTTTTAATATTTTACCCATTCTTGATACTATGCAATTGACTGTTGTTTTTTGTTTGTTTGGGGGCCTTTGTTCTTTGTTGTTTGTCTTTTTGTTTGTTGAGACTTTGTAACTCAGGCTGACCTCAAATTCACTATCCCAAGCACTGGGACTGTAGGAGCACACCATCACACCAAGCATAGCTATTATTCTTATTGGCACTGAGAACATAAGCATATTTTCCAAGTGCAACATGATTGGAACTGGAACTATTTAGCTTAGCCACTTGGGATCAGTAAGTGACAGAAGCAAGCCTAGGAGCCGAGGTATGGGGTCCCATTTCAGCACCTCAATCAAGTGGAAAATTAGTGCAGCAGCATCTACCTAGAAAGTTCTGCATTACAGGCAATGAAAGTGTCAGAATCTGAATCTTAGCTCCAGCTTATGAACATCTCTACTTGAAGCCTGTCATCACCAGCGGTCCCTCTGTAGCTGGAGTTCCAGGCATCTCTAGAGCAGTGACTCCTGGCTAAGCTTTGATCTCACTCTGGGGCTCTGTCCGTGGACTCCTCTCCTGCCTCTTCTGTGAACTGCTTTCTTCCCAGTTTACACCTTGTATTAACAGCATTTCTTCAGCATCTATCAAACCCTGCTGTATACAGGCACATATGTGCAAGGGTTTAGCAACAAATAAATCAGAGTCCGACTTTGATGAGCAGTGTTAACTCTCAGGCATGGGTGGCATTGGGTAGGTGATGATAAATGCAGCTATTGTAAAATGAAGACCATGGGGTGCTAAGAATTGATCTAGATCAGGGATGATGAATGACAGTCCTGTTTGCATAGCACATTGAAGTTTTCATCATGGCAGCTAGATCAGTTTTTCCCTATTTTCCTTTTCATGGTCTCATGTCCCTTTGGCTATCCCTTCCTTTCTAATTAACAGTGAATCAAAAGCTACCTTCATGTCAAGATAAGAGAAAAACAGTCTGTCATAGGTGCCGTAAATACACTTTCTGTTTGTTACATACCATTCTTCCAAAATGAATTATTTTCAGTGTTTATCCTTTTTATTCACATCCCTTAAAGAATATCTATATGTCATAGACAATCTACTAGAGACAAGTATTGTATGAACATATCATTTAAATAGCTAAGTGGTGTATAAGGCTTAACCAAGTATTATTATTATTTTATTAAAAAAGGAAATGAAAAATGTATCAAAAGAGTGATGTTCATTGACTCTATTAACTTAACTTTTAAAATGTGGACCAGTGAGATGGTTCAAGAGGTAAACATATGTGATGGCTATTCTTGATTGTCAACTTGACTACATATAGAATTAACTAAAACCCCCAATGGCTGGGCACATGTGTGAGGAATTTTTGCTCTTCATTCAAGCAAAAATCTTCATTCCAAATCTTTTGAGGAAAGAAGACCCACCTTTAATCTGGGACACACCTTCTGCTAGAAGCCTCTATAAAGGACATTGAATTGGGGGAAAATTGCTCCTTTTGCCTCCTTGTTCTTGTCCTTACTTACAAGTCCATTCCTTCACTGGCCTTAGAGCCTATTTCTTTGGGATTCCCACATATATTGGAGACAAACTGAGACATCCAGCCTCATGTACTGAGCAACTACTGTATTCTCCGACTTTTCAGGAATCAATTGTTGGATATAATTCATTCATTGATTCATTCTACAAATTCCATTACTCTAAGAGAGAACCCTGACTTATTAATACAGAGCGTTTGCCACATAGCCTGGTGATTTAAGTTTGATCCCCAGGACCCACATGAGGGTAGAAGAGAACTGGCCCTTGAAAGTTGTTCTTTGTGCTGGAACTGGGGGTGGGTGGGCTTTTGGGGAGTAATGTGGAAACCTAGTGCATGAAAACTTCATAGAATCTATAAAAGTGGTTTTAATGAGGACCCCTACTAATGACAGATAGGGAGTCTGTACTGACCATCTTTCTAGCCAGGCAAGGCTTCCAATGGAGGGACGAGGTTGCATGCAATTGAGTTGTTGGCCAAGGGAGTTTCATGGAAATCCTTAAACAACCCCAGATAATGATAAGACCAAAGGCTGCTGTCTGTAACTGGCAGCAGGGCCCCATGCTGAGGACACATCCACACAACTCATTGAGCATGGAGAAGTCGAGCTGATGCCTACATGGAGTCTTCACTCCTACTTTCTAGGTTCCTTGGTGCAGAGAGGTACTCTGCAGGCTTCCAAAACATAAATGTGGATATCAAGCCAGCCACAAAAACCTTTGACCTACAATCTTTCCTCCTTGCAAAATATGCTAAGTCAATGGTAGTGCAGAACTCATAAGAATAGTCAACCAATGTCTAATTTGACTTAAGGCCCACTCCACGAGAAGAAATCCATACTCAACACTGCTTGAGTGAAAACAAAACAGAGACTACATAGCCCAGAGACCTAGGGTAAAATCAAACATGACTGGTCAAAAAAATAAATCATTCCTAATAATATTTTCTATACTCATAGGTCAGTGCCTTATCCAGTCATCATCAGAGAGGCTTGTTCCAGCAGCAGATGGGAACAGATGTAGAAACCCATATATGGTAAGACATTACACGGAGAGAGTCTAAATTAGATGTCTTCATCAAAACCCTCCTCTCAGAGCTCAGGGAATCTCATGGAAGAAGAGGCAGAAAGACTGTAAGAGCCAGAGGGATGGAGGACACCAGAAGAACATAGCTCTGTGAATTAACTAAGGCACATATGAGCTCACAGAGGCTGAAGCAGCTATCACAAGGCCCCCATGAGTCCACACCAGGTCTTATGTATATGTGTTATAGCTATTAGCTTAGGATTTTTATGGGACTTTGAGAATCAGTGGGTCTCTGACTCATTTGCCTGCTCTTGGGACTCTTTTTCCTCCTATTGGGTAGCTGTGTCCAACTTCTATATGAAAGGTTTTGCTTCATCTTATTATATTTTATTTTGTCATGTTTGATTGTTATCTCTTAGAAGCCTGTTCTTTTCTAATGAGAGACAGAAAGGGAGTGGATACAGAGGGGAGGGGAGGTGGGGAGGAACTTGGAAGAGTAGAGGGAAGGGAAACTATAATCATGATATATTGTATGGGAAAAGAATCTATTTTCAATTAAAAAGAAAAAGTTGTCCTCTGACCTCTACAGATATGACCATAGCACATACCTACTCAAATAAATAAATAAACAAACAAATAAAAACGTATTTGGGACAGCAAGATGGCTTCCAAAGTTAAGGTATGGCACCAAGCCTAATACATGAGTTTGATCCTTAGGACCTATATGGTTGAAGGAAAGAACCAACTCCTTCCAGTTGTCTCTCTTCTGACCTCCACAAGCACGCCATGGCATGTATGCTCCCACCCATAAGTGATATTCATACATAGATAAGTGAAGAAATAATTGTGATTTAAAATCTAAAATGTGTCTGGCTCCTCTGATGAAGAGTTCATCAGGAGCCAATTTAGCATCTCTCAAGAAACATGTAAGAATCCTCAGTCCCTCCCTCTAAAGAGTGAAGAGGGAGCAGGCCTCCATGGTATGGAAATCAGTAGATCTGTGGTCATCATGTAAGACACGTGACAGAGTTTATGTAAAGATATCACACCCTCTATCAGGTGAAGAGTCATCCCCAGAAGGCCAGCTTAGGTTGGGTATGAGAGAACCATGGATTAGAGGCAAACACAATATGACATGAAACTGGACTTTTTGGCTTTCAGCCAAAAAAAGGAAGTGCCATATTGCGTATTTCAGTATCCCCTTTCCATTTCATTGAAAACTGAGGAGACAAAGGTCTTCCCTTTGTCACAGAAATCAATTTCTTAACTTCCATGTCTGCTTAGCACAGTGTTTTTCAGCTACATGGTTTAAACTACCACTTGTTAGTGTAACTGCTGAGTGAATTCACATCCACATTTAATTCTTTAAAAATCATCATTTCCTTTTAAATGTTTAAACAGTACATGGAGGAGCACACTCATCAAGGTTACCACTTCTTGAGGCTTCCTGAGAAGTATTTATGCTTAAATGTGTGGCTGAACGTGCAAGTCCCAAACCATTGCTACTTGACAAATGTGTCTCTTCCGTGATAGGAGAGTAATGGAGACAATAAGCTGTCCTGTAGCACACTTTTCAGATGGCGTTTTTAAGGTTAAACTGTGATCCTTGAATCAAGGTTGCAGAATGTATATCACCCATCCCAACACCTAGGCTTTGATTCAGTCAGCATGTTTAGCCATATTCTCTGAATTGATTTAGAAAGCTCTAAATGCATCTCACTGGAAAAGCAATCCTTATAACATTTTAAAACAATCAGTTTCTTAGTGGAAATCACCACTGAGATGCTACAGGTATAGTTCAGTGGTAGAGCACTTGCCAAGCATTGGTGAGACCCTGTTTTTAATCCATGGATTGTAGCTGGAGACCTTCTCTCCAGCGCCCCCCACCCAGTCCCCGCCACTGCCAAACCCTGTTAGACAGTCCACTTATAAAATAAACACACTGTTTGGCCATTGGCTCAGGCCTACCATTGTCTAGCTCTTACTCTTATATTTAGCCCATTTCTATTAATCTATACTTTGCCACATGGCTCGTGGCTTATTGGTATCTTACATCTTCCTTGTCATGGCGGTGGCTGGCAGTGTCTCTCTCCCTCAGCCTTCCTGTTCCTAGAATTCTCTTCTCTGTTTGTTCTGCCTATACTTTCTGCCTGGCTACTGGCCAATCAGCATTTTATTTACACAGAGTGATATCCACAGCAATGGATCACAATGAAAGAGAGAAGGAAGGAGACAGTGATAATGTAGTAGAAAGCACAGCAAATGCCATCAGAAATGAGCAGGGAGAGAGCTGTTTCTCATCCTTAGTGACTGGAGTTCTTGAAAGTCCATTCAGAGAAAAAGTGGGAGGAAGGGAGTCTTGGGAATAATAAGCCAGTCAGCACCAAGCACTAAACACACCTGGACTGGCATCACACCACACATCTCATTTGTCTGCACATGTCTAGTGAGCTCAATGAACAGGATGAGGTACCTAGCCTTCTTGTTCACAGCATAGGAGCTGAGGGTACATGGCCAGCTATCACCAAAGGTTCAAAATGGTTGCCTATGGCACAGAGATTTGGGCTTGAAAGCCATGGTCCATGCTGAATTTTATGCTCAGGAGCTATTAAGCTTGCTAGGTAAAAGTTTTCTGGTCCTAGTCCCTTATCTCAGTCCAAGGCGCTCCTTATCTCAGGAGAAGTGAAAAGGGGATGATCTGGGTCAGCCATGAACCTGGGAGATTTGCTCTGCACAATAACTATTACTTCTTCAACATAGCAAGAAACCCAGATGCGACTTAACAGTGGTTCCCTTAAAGACAAGGTCTGTTGGGAGCTCAAAAGTCCTTATACCCACAGATCTCTAGGAAAATGATGGATGTTAAGCAAACAGGATTGTCCTCTCAAAGGAGTGGATGTAACCTGTTCTTCCATTAAGAAAGCTGGTAATTGGAGGTGATTAATAGCCTGGTGATCTGTGCTCTCTGTTCAGCCAGGTCATATCAAGCTCCATGACCAGGACCACAGATGAATAATAGCCCAAATGACCTCTATGCTATCATATGATTGAGAGTACACCAGATCCTTCCCTAGGCCCTTAATCTAGTACAACTTATCTTCAGAAACCATCCTTTTGGGAGAAATGACATTTACCCTGAGTTGAGTTTCCATGTAATTATGTTTCCTTGTGCACCAATTATTATATTATACCAGGAAATTTTTTTTATTATTATAGTGGGTTTAAATATGCTGGCAATAAACTGCCTGGCATCAGACTCTCTGAAGTTTGATCCATGTTAACAGAGTCAATCTGAACTGAGTTTTCATTCTCACCTCTTTGTAGATCACAGCCTGGCCTGACACCCACAGAGACCCCCTCCAAGGTTCTCATGTCTACTAGAGGGAACAGCACCACTCTAGACATCAGGGACTGTCTATGGACTTCGCTGTATTAACTCATCCAGTCTCTGACTTAAGTGTTCTCGCTTAAGTTCTCCAAGAGTAGATGACATCGACAGGTATGAGAACTCTGTGGAAAAGCATGCTTGAAAAAGGGGAGGGAAAGAGCTAGGAGAGGTTGACTGCTCTGGATAAGCTAGGGAGGGTTGGGTGGAATTGATCTTTACATATAACACAGCTCCAAGAAAATCTGCAGGGGAGCCCTTAGCAAGGGCTACCCACTAAATGCACCCTCATCTACCAAGAAGCAGCCTGACCTAGGGTCCCTACGTTCTCCATCGTGGGCTGAGAGCACACGATTGGAAAGGAAGTGTGATTGGACATGAATGCTAGGACCTGACGTCAACAGCAGCTACTTAAGGTCTTCAATCAATGATGCCTCCTGCAGACAGAGACCTAGAAAGGATACATTCCTGTATTTTACCTACCAGTCATGAGAAGAATACCAGAGAATGTAGTTAGAGTTTTCCTGCCTGGCCCAGTCAGGACAAATCTCTCTTACCCGCCAGTCCCACAGTCGCTCAGACCCAACCAAGAAAGCACACAGAAACTTACATTGTTTACAAACTGTATGGCTGTGGCAGGCTTCTTGTTATCTACTTCTTCTATCTTAAATTAACCCATTTCTGTTAGTCTATACTTTGCCACATGGCTTGTGGCTTACCAGTGTCTTTACATGTTGCTTCTCATGGTGGCGGCTGGTGGTCTCTCCCCAGCCTTCTACTTCCCAGAATTCTCTTCTCTCTTGTCCCGCCTATTCTTCCTGCCTGGCCACTGGTCAATCAGAACTTTATTTACACAGAGCGATATCCACAGCACTTCCCCTTTTCTTTTTTTTTTTTAAGGAAGGTTTTAACTTTTACATAGTACAATTACATAACAAAACAATTATCAAGCAAGAATTACAGTTACAATATTAAAGAAGATATCCTATCTATCTTACATTTGTGAGTCTAAGGTTTTATATCTAACTTATCTTGTATCATAACTGAGGAAATTATAACTATCTAGTCTTCAACCACATCAAAGACCTCAGAAAGATATATTACCTGAGAACCGGGAGAAGGATGTAAGCATTATTCAGGAGTCTTCCAAGAGTAGACAGAGACAGCTGGCAGCCTGGACAGTCACCTAATGTTCCTTTGCATATCAGAAGCCATTGGCCCACTCCCTGTTCAGCTGCCTTCGAAGAAAAGGGCACAGTACCTTTTACAGATTGCAAAGGTCACTCACTTCAGGGATGGTGCCATATTGTCCTGGCTTCAGAAGATGCCTTTTGTTAAAGCCACAACCACACTTGTTTTGGCAAGAACGGCTCCTGGCAGTACCAATCTACTTCAGAGAAAATATGGGCATTGAAGAAACTGCATATGGAACTAACTTTCATTGTTGCAAGAGAAGCTTAATATGAATAATAATTAACATCCAATGTAGAAGATGCTAAAATATATAAATACAACTCTCCTAAAGCTTAGGGAGAATACCAAAGGAAGATAAAATCATGGAGAAGTGTGAAGTTGCAGATACATGGTTCCAACACTGACATTAGGACATTTGTGCTGGGACTTGAGCTGAGATGAACTGACAGAAAGAAGAAATCAGTCCCTTGGGATACACCAGACACCAGTGTGTGAGTGTGCAGAGGAACAGCAGATGGGAGCAATCTTCACAGAGGGATCTGAGATATCCTGGCCAATGGGGTGCTGATTTCTATTGAGAGATCATAGAAAGGCCACTAGGCTGGACTGGAATTCCAAACATAAGGCTATGTCAAAGCTTCAATAGGTCTCTCACCTCATCCCATAAGTCCACTACCCTCCAGTGAGGCCTTTATCCTGCTGTATGCCTGCTCTGCAGTGAAGAGTATGAACATGCGTCCACTGTGAAGAAAAGATGTGAGGGAAACCACCCATTACAACTGAGCCAGAGGAAACTGGAGCTTGGAGCTGACAGTAACCACTAATCACTAGGACAAGTGGTCACCTCAGAAACCCTTTGAAGTTAGTACTTTCCTTTAGTACTTTGTTTTGGCAAACAAGAAAAATATTAAGTCTACTCAATTCCGTTAATTTTAACAAATGGATAAAACTAGAAATGTATAGAATTAAAATAAAACAGTCATAAGTTGTAATTACTATATAGTCCCTGTAAAGAGAATTCCTTTTTCCTATAAGTATACCTTGTAATGATATAATAAAACCAAAAAGTCAATTACAAACCCATAGAACTAAACCTAGATTATATGGGCCTAAATGGACAACTTTGTGATGGATTACTTTTATGGAAAAGGTAATTTAATAAAAATTATTTTCAGGATATACACCAAAAATCTAAATATACAATGTTTCATTGAAGAAAGGGACAATTGCTTATTTAATAGAGTAGAGAGCTGAGGTTTGAGGATAGTGAGGAGCTTGCCGACCACATACTTAGCATGTGGAAGAGCTGGAGTTACAAACAGAAGCCTCTACAGCTCCAGAGTTGCCCTTGACAAACATCCTCTGTTGCCATGATGAGTCCCCACTGGCTTTCCCAATGGCTGGAAGATTTCTCTAGAGAAGCCCTGGGGTTTGCTAGTATGTCGTCAAAGCAATCTTTAATTTTGTTTTTCCGTGTGGACCAGGCCGGAGATGTTTCTCCCTCCTGTCCTGTAATGGTTCAGCTCTGCCAAGAAGACAAGGGTGGGATTTTAACTGGATGTGAAGAAAAGAAGCCTGCTTTGTAAAGTGAGTCAAGGATGAAGTCACGGGAATACATGGGAATGAAGAACGCAAGGGCTCTGTGGCCACTTGGCCTGTGGGACTGGAAAGAATGATGGTTCCTCCAAAGAGATCCTCACAGCTCTGCTCCTTTTTCTCCTCAGGGCCAATTATGAAGAACAAGCTGCAGCAAAGCCAGATTTCTGCTTGAAGGGCCCAGGAATATAGAAATATAAAATTATAAACCTAATAAAATAAAAGCTGATAATCATCAGTTACAAAGGTTAACTTCTAACAATGGCTCTCTGCTTATAGCCAGCCCCTTTGTCAATACCCAGGGGTTAACTGTTAACCCCTTCCCCTTGATAGCCAACAACTGCCTGGACCAAAGTTAACTTTTCATAGATGCTTCTACATGACTCCTAGCATGCATCCTATGCCTAATGTTTCTACATGACTCCTAGCATGCAGCCCATGCCTGATGCTTCTACATGACTCCTAGCATGCAGCCATGCCTGATGCTTTCTCCCTTACTATAAAGGGGGCCAGCACCTGCCTCCATTGCCAAGCCTCCGAATCCTGAACACTGGCTGTGGTTTCAGCTAGCCGATTAGCTTTTGTGCCTCGTGGTGCTTTTTTTCTTTTCTTTTCTTTTTTTTCTGGAATAAAGTCTGTTTCTGGTTTAATAAACTTTGGTGGTCTGCCCCATTTTTTGTGACCCTAGACTCAATATGCTGATGACAGAAAGAATCTCCTCACTGCTATGATGATGAGATACTGAATAAGGGTCCATGTGAAGTGTTGAGTACCCTTCCCCAAGATATTAAAATAGAAAGCCATAACTATCTGTCATGAGCCATTTAGTCCTCTTTCAATGGAAATGGTCTCTGAAGACCCTTGGTGCCCTCAAAACCCAATGCCTTCTTGTCATTTTAATTCTTCCTCACCAACAGAGGTAAACACCATCTGAGGAAAATGGGTCCCAAAGGAAACTAGTAATAGTTTCTTTGAGTTGATAGCTGACATTTGGCAATACTTTACAGAATGTCCCTCATCTTTAGACTATAAGCCAAGTGGCATTGTTTTATTTTACAGATCATGTGACTCAGAGAAGTTAAGTAACATTTCAGAGTTATACAGCAAACAGCTCTCTAGTCCAGAACCCTCTGGCTAAGCTAGCATGAGCTCAGGGACAAACTGTGTCTTTTATCTGTTGAAGAAGACTCTAGTGATAGCCTCATACTTGGTAGCTAGTTGGTAATTAGGTCATTGAGGCCCTTTCCCTATAGTCAGCTTTGGGCTTTCTTCGTGTGTCCTCGGTAACACACTAATTTTAAGGAAGAAGGAAGCACCACAATTGCCCTCCTTAGAGTTTGAAATACCATGTGAAAGAAGCAGAAATCATCACATTGCAGCCCCCACCCCCACACACCATTTAAAATGCCATAGAGGAGCACTGGATATCAGCAACACTCACTGACATATCTGTGTCTCTCCACAGTGTCAGACTTTATTGAATAATAATAAATTCAGAAGCTATGCCAGTTTCCTTGGTTGCAATCTGCCAAGTAGTCCTGCTGGCTTTCTTTGATAGCTGCCAGGGGCAAGCATGGGTTCCTTTATTCCAGTCTTAATTACTAATCTTAATTCTCAGCTCACACATTACTTATCCCACAGTAATTATATCTCTGTGTGTGTGTGTGTGTGTGTGTGCGCGCGCGTGTGCTTGCACAAGCACGAGTGTGCTCATGGTGGGGGGGTGGGCGTGGGGGAGGAGGGTATGTATTACAAGCTGGCCACATTTTAAAGAGGCTGCAGCACAGTTTAAGCAGGTCAAAGAGGTTTCCTAAGGCAAAAGAAGGAAGCTCATACATCTTCAAAGACATAGATAAGCTAATCTAGAACTCAACTGAGCTGAAGGGTCATGGGTTGAGTGCAGCCTCAGGTGTGAGTACAGCTGCTGAGGTGAGAAAGAAGTGAGAAAGCTCTGGAGGAGAAATACCAAACCAAAAGAGCATGGAGGCAAGCTCCAGTACTGGGTTTTGATGGACAAACAGATGGACGGACGGACAGACGGACAGACAGATGGATGAATAAATGGATAGATGACAATTTTAATACTAGGCTATGAAAGTAGTGGAGACCCAACTGAACTGAAAGCCCTGTTTCAGTCAGGAGTTCCCTTTTTCCTTCCTTTGACTCAAATATAATTGGTCATATGACAGGTCAGTGCAGCTGGAGCCACCACAATGTTATATGGCCTTCTCTTATGGGATCCAGGTAAGGGTCTTGTATCTGCTTCTTGGTCTAGTTCATTCAGTAAGTTCTCAGGCCTTGCTTTTCTAATATGGTTATATTCCCTTGTCTCACATGGTTTGTTTAGATTGATAATTATATAGGGCAATGACTTTTGACTCCAGGGATGCATTGTCAGGCTATATGTCATGGGCAGTGCTGGATATGGTGGTGGTGTCTCCGTGTACAAGGTGTAGAGTCATCCTGCCTCTGTATCTACACTTAAAGTGGAACCCAATGTGGCTTGTAAAATGACCACTTAGAACAAGGTTCAGCCTGAAAGGCTGCTGTTTTACATGGTAAGGAACAGCTCAGAGCAGCAGCCACAGGCTGACCTTGGGAAATCAATGGATTAAACAAAAGTGAGGAAGGTGGAGGCATCGGGTCTTCATGGAGGCCTACTAAGAAAGGGCTATTTATTCCTAGCAAACCATGGCTAGTTTCTCAGGCTTATAGGATTATTTTCTGTTGTCATTCTTTTTAATGTACACTGTTACATGATATTTTTATGAAAAGAATGATCTCTAAGCTGTATCCCTATCCCTGGGTGGAGATGTAGAGACATGACTTTCTGAAGTGATGGATTGATTATAAAATGATTAAGTTCTGTCTAGCAGAAGACTTTCTGGGAAGGAGTGAGGACATACAACTGTCCCTCACTTAGGAGTTAGTCCAAGGTGCTCAAAGGATGGCTTGGCAGTTAAAAGCACTTGCTCATCTTGCAGAGGTCCCAGGTTTGGCTTCAAGCACCCACATTGTCTCTGAAGACTATAATTGCAGATCCAGGGAATCCAACACCCTGTTATGGCCTCTGCAGGCAATCGGCATGTGTGTGATACACAGACATACATGCTTGCATAATCAACCACTCATGCACATAAAATAAAATATTTTTTAAAGAATTAATCCAAACAAGATATCATTCACCAGTACAGGAGAATACCCTTGGGAAATACATCTGTCAGAGACTTGAGAAAGTAGTGTAAAGCCTGCCTAAACACATAAGGAAGCACGGTAACTCCATGAGAATAGTTTATACTGTGATGCTCTGCAATGAGCCTTGCCTATGACATTCTACATGACAGACTTATACATCCCATCTGAATTCTTTGTATGGCAGCCACAAAAATGGGAAGCAGAAGGGAAACCAGAGTGAGATTCTGGTAACATTTGGATGCTTTGCAGTTGAAATTTGCCAAGTCTTATTTCTATTGCCAGCTTTGCATTATGTTTCTGGGAAACTAGCAAATGCAGAAGCCACAAATAGGAAGAAAAAGATAACTGATTAGGATAGATAAGATCCCCACATTTCAGATCTCTGATTCCTGGGCACTCTTAAAATGGCAAAGAACTGACTCAATTCACAAAACTAATCAGAAGGAGAGATGAATGAAGTGTGACTTCATGTGAAGTCAGGCACATGGAAAGTGGCCACTGGCAGGTTTGGGGCGGGCCAGAGTGAGAACTGAATGGCAGTACTGTTACCTTCAGTAACTGAGCTCCACAGCTTGCACCTTCCCTCCTGTGTCTCTGGGGAACCTTATACTACTTCAACAACTGCTGAGTCTCTCCTACTTCCTTGCCATTAATCTTTTGCACTTAAGACCCCAGGATGAACCACAAGATACCTTTGATTTTGCTGAGCTGTTGAGAGCATTTACTGTTAGGTGCCTGTGCCTTTCCCAGTAAACAAGGCTCACCAAGACCCCCCTGGTCACACCACCTGCCAACTCAGGACTCAGCTCTTACCAGTTTCCATGTGAATTCATGATGGAAACTACTCATGAGAACTCTTCAGTAACTCATCCCTCAAAATCACATATGCCATAGGACCTGCCAGCAAAATACCCTTATGCTCAATCACTAAAACACAGCCTCTGACCAAGGATGCCTCCAAAATTAAATAAAATAAGCATTGTGGGATTTGATATAAAAAATGAATAAGAGGATTTCCATGCTATAAAGAAATTAAAATACTAGTATAAAAGATAAAATTGCCAAACCCACACTATGATGAGTGAAAGTGTCCAGGGTCAAGTGTAACCAACAGGAGGGCTCTAGCCTCAGACATCAGAACACACAGAGATTGATTGAGCAAGGCTTTCTGTTTTATAGTCTAGGTGGCTACAATGAAATGCCATACTGTGTGGCTTAATTTATAGTTTTTTCACAGTTCTAGAGGCTGAGAGTAAAAGATCACATGGCACTCATACAGCTTCATTTAACTCCAGTTACCTTCTAAAGATGCTATTTCCAAATAGTTGCATTAGGAGTTAGAGCTTCAGTTCATGAACTGGAAGGAGGTGCAGATTAGTTTGTTATACCTCGAGAATGCTAAGACTTGGCAAAATCAAAGGTAGCTAAGGGGGTGCAGCACATCATGAACAATTTCAAAGGCTTCAGCAGATCCAGTATACTGGGGCAGGGCAAAGTATTCAACAGAGTGGTAGACTAAAGGCAGTCTGGAACTCTAAGCAGTGTGCTTCATCACACGTTGTCAGGTAGGCAATCGGAATGCTAGTCGAACTTTGAATGAAAGAGTTAAAAAAAATCCTCATTGTAGAAAAAACAAACTAGCTGATGTCCATTTGAAAGGTAGCAGAAGGCAAAGAGAATTAGAATTTGGAACCCACCCTAGAAAAGGGTCTTGCCAGGACAACAGCAATGGGTATGTCTTAGTTAGTTACAATTGCTGTGATGAAACACCATGACCAAAACAACTTGGGGAGGAGAGAATTTATTTGGCTTACATTTTCACATCACTGTTCATCACTGAAAGGAGTCAGGGCAGGTACTCAAATAGGGCAGTAACCTGGAAGCAGTTGATGCAGAGGCCATAGGGGAGTGCTGCTTCCTAGGTTGCTCCTCATAACTTGCTCAGGCTTCTTTCTTACAGAACCCAGGACCACCTCCCAGGGGTGGCCCCACCCACAATGACCTAACCTCTCCTACATCAATGACTAAGAGCTCTGCAGACTTACCTATAACCCAGTCTTATCGGGGTATTTTCTCAGTTGATGTTGCCTTTTCTCAGATGAATCTAATCTATCTCATGTCTAGCGGCCATAAAACCAGCCAGCACGGGTGTGAGGATGATGAAAGAGACCTCAGAGTTATTAGAAGGCAGAACAGTAGGACCAATTTGCTGTAGTGAATGCAGAAAGGCAAAAAGCAGAGGAGAATCCCAGGTCATTGAATGGGTGCTTGGGTGTTATTAACGTTTCTATGTTATGGCTACAGGAGAGTCAGGGTCCACTCTGTGCTCACTGGCTATTGCTGCTCCTGTGTTCTGAATCTTCTTTTCTGCCCAGAAGTCTGGCTTGCCACAGTGCAAGATGAAGTTAACAAACACAAACACAAGCCATGATCATAGGAATTTGAATAAGTATTTAATGGCAGGAAATTTGGTAGTATAACAGTACCACAATATAAATCCTATTTGTGCAGAAGTCCTGTACATTATGTCTTTTATTAATAATAACATCAGTGGTAAACACAGGAGCTGATAGACTCTCTAAGCTCTTATATGGTTCTTGTGAGACACACATTTTGAGTTTCCAGAACCTAAGACAGTAATACAACTCTATCCACTACTGTTAATTCAAAGGCTAATCCTTATGTTTGGATACCCTGACCATCTTTCTAACTATATTGCTCCAAGTCAGTTCTATCCAACAGAAATGCACCTAGAGCAACAGGTGTAAGTTACAGCCATAATTTATAAAACTTGGGTAGCCACATTTTAAAAACCAAAGGGAAATTTGCAGTTTGCTGTCCAAATGGTAAGGCATTGGTATCATAAAAAAAATAAATGAATAAAATTAAATTTCACAATGCCTTTAAAATATATAAAATGTTGTAACCTCATCTTTCATAAATACAAAAAGCTATTTTACATTTTTTTAATACTGCTATTGAGCCCCAGTTTGTATTTTACACTTTACAGAACAGCTGGAATCAGTTAAGATAACTGCCAATTGCTCAGTGTCATGTTACTTTGCAACTTGAGGGTACTATGTTGAGTAGTGCAAGCCTAAAATAAGAAACACTGATGTAAGCATTAAATGTCTGGACCATTGCTCAGTGTTGTAAGTTAAGCTATTGTTTGATTTATAATAATAACAGTAACAATAAAAATATTATATTAATACTATAATAATATAAAGCACTGAACAGTATTTCAAAGAACATTTGATCACATGATTCACTTTTTTTTCTACTATGGATTATAGATTCCAAGACCTATACAGTAATCCAACATTTAATGTGCCCATCTTACAAAAATATTTTCTGATGTATTTTTAAAAATAAATCAATCAACAAAGATGGAATATGTGATTGCCTACAGGAGTATTTGATTAGAGCATTTACCTTGTCACAGAAATGAACAACACAGTCTCCACCTATGGAGAAACAGGAGGATAACAATAAAACATACCT
The DNA here is from genome assembly GCF_903995425.1 of Onychomys torridus. Classification (NCBI taxonomy): domain Eukaryota; kingdom Metazoa; phylum Chordata; class Mammalia; order Rodentia; family Cricetidae; genus Onychomys; species Onychomys torridus. Next base: position 8,200,780 of record NC_050444.1, read on the forward strand.
TTATTTCATGCATAATTTTCTTATTAAAGGTATCATGGGAGATTCAAAAGCCATCACTAATATGTGAAGTGACAAAGCGGTAAATGCACATTGGCTTAGCTTATCAGTATTTATTTGTCACAATGATAATATGTTGTTCTAGTCTGTTTTCTATTGCTGTGATGAACCAAAAGCAACTCTGGGAAGGAAATAGTTCATTTCATCTTACAACACCCAGGTCCTAGTCCATCACAGAGGGAAGTCAGCAAGAACTCAAGGCAGGAATGTGTGTCAGGAACTGAAGCAGAGGCCATGAAGGAGTACTATCACTAGCCAGCTAGCACTGTTACTAGCTTCACATGGCTGCTGGATCAGCTTACTTTTTTATATACAACCCAGATCCATCTGCCAAGGGTGGCATCACCCCCGGTGGGCCAGACCCTCCCACATCAATCATTAGCCAAGAAAATGTCCCCAATGGACTTCCCCACAGGCCAATCTGATGGAAGCAATTCCTCACTTGATGTTCCCTCTTCCTACATGACAGCTTGTGTCAAGTTGTCAAAAACTAGCCAGCATGTACATATGGCTAAGGGCAAATTTGGCACTGACCATCCTGCAGCAATTATTACAAGAATAATTCTTAAGTCTTTGTTGAACCAAAACTATTTTAGGTAGGAGGCTTAAGTTATGTTGACTCTACAGTGAAACAATTAAATGAAAGCTTAACATTCTATGGAGAGGACAAAAGGACACTAATTGTGGAAAGAATATGACCAAAGTGTAGATGATGTACATTCATGAAAATGCTAAAAGAAAGCCATTGCTTTGTGTAATATATATTTATTTTAAAATTCTCTAGTAGAATAAAGAAAGCAAAATGAGCTGAAGACTCATTCCACGTGGGAGCCAATGAGAGGCTTCCCCCTTCTCCATCACCTGTTATGTAGGACCCCTCATTAGATGACAGGAGTGGTTCATGATACGGGGTCAGGGATGCCTCTTCACACAGCTTTTGTACTTCTCAACCAAGACCTGGTGTCAGGCCTGGGACAGATATATTAAAAAATATCTGTCTCTGCTGAATATTGATGGTTTCACTCTAGAACTCTCAGGCCCTATCTGTTGACCCCGAAAGTGGGAATGCCATAAATGCCGCACAACATGTCCCCCCCTCTGGTAGATTTACTATGCTGGGACAAGGTAACTGGCTCAAGCAGACCAACACCGGAGCTGCGTCCTGGAGCCTGACTCTGCTGCTCTGCCTTCTGCTGCTTGACCCCACTCAGAGCACACCACTTCTCTGTCCTCTAGTCCACAGGTGTAGAACACGCTGCCTATGGAAACTGTGTGGTCTGGCGGGTACTGTGCCCTCTTCAGAGATGAGAGCTGCAGGGTAGAGGACAAAAGTGCCACGGAGTCAGGAGACCAGGGCCAGCACTGTATGTAGAGCTTTGCATTCTGCTCTGGGTTATGTGTATGTCTCAGACCCAAGTAGTTTTAACTATAATGGCCAGTTATTCTTATTTATAGGAAGCCAGGCCCATCTATTCATTCCTTGGCAATCATACTTAAACCATTCCTAGACTTTTGCATTTTCATGTAAGGTTTAGGGTAATCATCTCAAGTTACACATGCACACACATACAAATGAATATAATTATTTGGATTGTATTGCTTTGACTATGTAGATCAACTTGTTACTAATCAGGTTCTTTAAACAGTGAGTCTTCTACACAAGTGAAATGCTAAAAATATTAGACACTGTGGCAGTTAATCTTCATTGTGAGCTAGGCTTGTTTTAAAATCAACCAAAAGATTAATGCAGCACAGCTAAAGGTGTGTTTGTGAGGGTCTGTTCTGAGAGAATTCTCTGTGAGCAGTACTGTCTCATGGTTGGGTGGTCAGAGACAGAATAAAAGGGGAAAGGAAGAAAGCCCTGTGACCACCATCCTTCTCTTTGTGCTCCCTGTCTGCCATGACCAGTTAATTGCCGTACTTCAACACTGCTGTGTGGTTTTTGTTGGAGGGATGTGGACAAATATCTGTTCAAAACAGATAACCATGACAGGCCAAAGTCCAAGCTGGATAACAAATGAGTTTATTCATTACTTACAGGAGTGTAAAAGACAACTTCGTCAGAGACTGAACCAGCAAGCACAGGGCCTACATGGTCTGCACCAGGTCCTCTGCAGACATTACAGCTTTCAGTTCAGTACTTTTTTTTTCTTTTCTTTTTTTTTTGGGGGGGGGTGGTTCGAGACAGGGTTTCTCTGTGTAGCTTTGCATCTTTCCTGGATCTCGCTCTGGAGACCAGGCTGGCCTTGAACTCACAAAGATCCACTTGCCTCTGCATCCTGAGTGCTGGGATTAAAGGCATGCACCACCACTGCCCGGTTCAGTTCAGTACTTTTATGAATCTCCCAAATGTGTAAATGAGTGGGTTTCTGATTCTTGTCCCTTCTCTTGGGGCTCTTTTATTCTTCTGTTGGCATGTCTTGTACAACTTTGATACGGTGGTTCTTGTTTTACATTACGTATTTTAGTTCGTTATCTTCAAAGGCTGTTCTTTTCCAATGAAGGACAGAAAAGGGAGTGGATCTGGATGGGGGAGGAGGTGGGGAGGAACTGGGAAGAGTAGAGGGAAGGGAAACTGTCCCCATTATATTGGACATGAAAAGAATCTATGTTTTAATAAAGGAGAGATAGAAGGCAGCTGTGTCACCAAAAAACCTCTTTAGCCTAGATAGCATACATGAAAGACACATCCTAGGAACTGACTTGCAGACAGCTTGATGGGCTGGAAATCCTCCTTTCCCAGCTTTTGTTTCTGCTTGTACAACCTCCCCAAGGCATGGACCTTGCTTCCCTCTATGGAAAATGTTTCCATTTGAAAGGAAATCCTATACAGGAGTCCTCCCCGAGCCCTCAGGCTCTTGTGTTTATTGTGCGACCTCTTATACTACGTTCTCTGTGTTTTGGAGAGAGCCTCTGATTGTTTCCTTCCTCTTATGGCTGAGCATTGGGCCATTATTTCACACTAATAGTCACTTGTTCTCAGAAATTTGATCAGGGATGAGTCTTCACAGAGTCTGTCTCTGTGTAGAAAATTCATTGAAAAAAAAAAAAAGATGTTTCCCTCCATGGCTGATGAAGGCTGAGAACAACAGTGATCTAAACATATGTTTGGAAGGCAGTTTGATAGGTACATCACATCCACCTCACAAAACAGTAGTGTGTAGTAGGAATATTAAAGAGTCTTATTAATAAAATCAAACCTGAGGCCAGTTATTGGGGTGAATGCTGGAAGATCAGAGAAGCAGAACAAACCATAGTTTCCTTACCTCGCCAGTTCCTCAGGTGGTCTTGTTTCCTCAGATTGCAAGCTTCTGTGTCCTCATCCCAATGGCTCTCAGCTGAACATTCCTCCAAAGCCTGAATGCTTAACCAGCCAAATGCTGCTAGTTTCTGGTCTTCATGCCTTATATATCTTTCTACTTTCTGCCATCACTCCCTGGGATTAAAGGCTGCATTTCTGGGATTAAAGATGTGTGAAACCATGCCTAGCTGTTTCTCAAGTGGCCTTGAACTCAGAGATCTGGCTAGCTCTGCCTCCCAAGTGCTGGGATTAAAGGAGTGCACCACCATCTCCCAACTTCTGCTATGGCTTGCTCTGTCCCATTTTCTAGCCACCATTTTTTGTTTTGTTCTAGTGGCTGTCTATTCTCTGACCCCAGATAAATTTGTTAGGGTGCACAATATTGTGGGGAACACAATACCACCACAGTAGTGGCATTCCCACTGGGGACTATGACCTCCCCAGCCACTTGTTTCTGTTCTGGCATATAATATATGAGTTTCCTTTTTTGGAGTAGGCCTTAATACAATCATAAAGTTGGTGTATCCACAACAAGTGTGCCACTATTTCACTCAAGACCACATTTGCCTGCCATGTTGGTACCATAGCACCATAGCAGAAAGGGTTCATTAAACTGCATTATTGGTATAATTCTCTCTCGGCAGTCTGCATACCACTTTCCAGCGCTATGATTGCAATCTAGAAGAGAGAGAGACAGAGACAGAGAGAGAGAGACAGAGACAGAGAGTCTTTATTTCAGAACCAGCCTTGAACCTCCATTTTTTGCAGCCAATACATATGTTGTATTCAGTAACAGAGTTTTACCATCTAGTTATGGCATGTAACCAATGCCAGTGGCAATTGTCTTTATGGTTTGTGGGCCTCAAGGGCCTCCTTACCTAACAACTCCTAGAAAGCAAGCCCATACCCAGTACAGGATTATCCCTTAATAATCTTTTGGCTCCTAATATCTTTGTCCATTTATGCAGGGTACCTTATCACTAATAAACTGTTTTACTCAGGGGTGAGCAGAATCTCTAAAGCCCACTCTCATTCTTTCATGATGACAGAGATGGTAGTTACTCATGGGCTAAACAACATAGCCTTCCATTCACGAAGGCTGACCTGGCTACAGCTGCTGCTGAGTGCAAGATCTACCAGCAGCAGAGATCAACACTGAGACCCAAATATGGCACCATTTTTTATGGTGACCAACCAGAAACCTGGTAGCAGGTTGACTAGGTGTCTAATATATGGTGTGATTTCTCCTATAGCCAGGATCTACAGGCCCAGTAATCGAGGAGCAGAAAAGGGAACAGCTCCACTCACTGCCACTTCTAGTGACCCACTAGTAAAAGTTTTGCTTTGTGTTCCTGAAATCTTAAATTCTGCTGCCCTGGAAGTTTTGATTCCAGAGGGGGATTATGCCTGCCAGGAAATACAACAAATATTCCACTGAGTTGGAAATGCAGTCTTCCCCTTGGATACTTTGGAC